>NW_026558266.1:0-17324 GCF_026930045.1 Uloborus diversus
TATGTTTTTACTTTTCAATTTTTACTTTTAAGAACGTTCGTGGCGCCATCTATCGGAACTTTGAATATTTTTTCCGGACTTAGAATATTTCCACGAATTTAATTATTTTTATTTTACAGAGTGTCGGGAATCGAACACCCAAACTTTGAGTTAGCAAAAACGTATGCTAACCACTATGCTATATTTTCCATTACACTTTCACTCTTAATGTGAATCTGTACCATGACAACGAATATTACAATTAAATTAATTTTAAAACCATCAGTTAATTCACTCTTTAGTACTAATCATGGCATATCATTAACTGTATTTCAGCTCATAATTGAAACTATCATCATTATTATTATTTTTCCTAATAACAAAGTTTTCACTTAAGTAAAGATTTATTTAAATACAACCCATTCGAGATTTTAGATTTGGTTCAATGCTTTGTGGACTTGAAATATATTTTAAACTTTGATTTTCTTTTTCATGCATTTCAAACTTTATCATTTTTATTTTTTCTAACTTGTTAAATTTTCTTAACTAATTTCTTTTTTCTTTGTCAAATTGACAAATATTTTTTCTAACTTGTAAAAATTTCGAAGAAATAATTTTCTTAACTAATTTTTTTTTAACTTTCATACAACAAAATATTTTTTCTTACTTGTTAAATTTTCGAAGAAATAATTAACTTAAATATTCTTTCACACATTTTGAACTTTAACGTTTTTTTCCTGTCATTTAGCACTTTGATTTTTTTTTTCACTATTTTAGCGTTTTTCAATTATTTTCAGTCTTTAACTATTTTCTTAACTTTTTAGTCTTTAACTAATTTCAAGCATTTCAGACTTAGATTATTTTTTCGTGATTTCGATATTTTTTTTGAGTATATTTTAGAGTTTGATCATTTTCTCGCTTGTTTTTACTTTATCGTTTTTTTTCCGATATTTTTAAACTTAGAAATTTTTCACAAGTAGTGACAGGAATCGAACCTTCAAATTTTTCAAAACGTTATCATGTCTTCAATTTTGCAATCATGTCAAACTTGCAATCAATTTACTCGTAGTAGTAATTAACACTTATCATTAACAAATTTTCTCAGATTTTAAAAAATCAACTTAATTAATTTTTTCCAGTAAGCAAATTGCGCACTCAAGTTACATTCCAACACTGCATATACGTTTCAAGAGTTTCATTGAATTTATCACATTCCATTTAATTAACTCTAATAATTACTTTTTCATTAATACTTAACTTAATCATTTTATCATACATTTATTCCAGTTACAAAATTATGCTTAAAAGTTATTTATTTTTCTTAGCACAAGAGATTTTAACATGTTCCTACTAAAATGCTTTTCACTCTAGTTTGAGTTTACTAAAATAGCAACTCATTTACGATTTAGATTCATTTAATCGTCTTTGATTCTTTTTCATTGTTAATATTTTAAATTATCACATACGTTATTATTTTTATACATTTATCCATTTAATTTTCCAAAATCTACAATCAATTTACTTTTCGTATTAATTAACACTTATCACTATCAAATATTTTCATGAATTTTAAAAATTATCTTCTTAAATAATTTTTTACTGTAACCAAATTTCCCACTCAAGTTATATTTTATCACTACATATGCTTTTCATGAGTTTCACTTAATTTATCGCATTTCATTTAATTAACTCTAATAATTATTTTTTATCATCGATATTTAAGTTAATCATATTTTCCTTTCTTTATTTTTTTTTTCATGCAAACACTCTTGATGGAATAAAACAAAATTTTCAACTTTCATGAATTAAATCCCCTCTGAATATTTTATTTTACTTTACCATACTTTACTATTTTACTTACTGCGTTTTACTATTTATCATTCATTACAGCTTTTCCAAAATATTACTTTACAACCAACCAATTTCATTAACAGAATTTTCATTACAATTTATAAATTTCACTTTTATTTAATTATTTTTACCTACGGTAAAATAAAACACATAACACAAAAATGTTAAACATCAATGAAGTACCCAAGAAATGTTAAAATTATAAGTCGAGTATCAAAACTTCATGTCAGCAAATTTTAAAAATAGACTTACCGAAAAATAACTTCTACTGAAATTCATTTCAAAACTTGGAATCAATTTACTCTTAGCATTAATAAACACTTATCATTAAGAAATTTTCATGGATTTTAAAAATCAACTTATTTAATTTTTTCCAGTAAGCAAATTTCGCACTCAAGTTACATTTTATCACTACATATGCTTTTCAAGAGTTTTATTGAATTTATCACATTTTATTTAATTATTTTTTGATTAGTATTAAACTTAGTCATTTTATCGCTTAGTATTTAACTTAATCATTTTCTTGCTTGTTTTTACTTTATCGTTTTTTTTCCCCGTTATTTTTAAACTTAGAAATTTTTCACAATTAGTAACAGGAATCGAACACACAAATTTTTCGAAACATTATCAAGTCTACAATTTTCATCCAACTAAGTTAATTTAAAAACTTGCAATCAATTTACTCTTAGTAGTAATTAACACTTATCATTAACAAATTTTCACGATTTTAAAAAAATCAACTTATTTAATTTTTTTCCAGTAAGCAAATTTCGCACTCAAGTTACATTTCATCACTTTATACGCTTTTCAAGAGTTTCATTTAATTTATCACATTTTATTTAATCAACTCTATTAATTATTTTTTGATTAGTATTTAACTTAGTCATTTTATCGCATAGTGTTTTACTTTATTATTATTTTTTTTTTTTTTCATACAAGCACTCTTGTTAGAATAAAACAAAATTTTCAACCTTCATGAATTAGAATCACTTTGACTATTTCATTTTCCCAATAATATTTTACTTTAACAACTAATTTCTTTAACAAAATCGATATCATTTATTTTAGTCTTTATCCTTTTCGAACGATACATTCAAATGGACAGCTATACGTTAAATTAAGAAACTTAATCTAAATTTTGACAAATTAAGTTATAGCTAAATACTGACTAAAATTAAGTACAAACGACTAACCTTTTTGGGGTGAAATCCCTCAAGTACCAGCTATCGCGAAGTTATTTAAAAACAGTGAATGAAATTGTAATAAGTGGATTGTTAATTATAACTCAATCTCACAAATTACAACTACACGCATGTTTTATTTGAAATCGCTGCATATCGCTGTTTGCCCATCGTCGATTTGCAGAAGGCATGCCGTGAAATCGCAAATCAACGCGGCTGTTGAAAAAAACTACCGTAATCCCAAAGAACTTCGCATCGTCCACACACACCGATGCGAATTGAGAAAATGACTTTATCAATATTGCTATCTACCCCTTTACCGATAACAGATAACAAACCCCACGTGCGAGTATTATTCACCACCTGGCCTAAGCCTTTCAAGTGATGTCACTGTTTCTGACCAATTAAAATTAGTTCACGTTTCTCAAATATCAAGCACATAGATCGACAATAGCCTGATGTAAGGTTTTCCAAACAAAATTTTAGATTTTAATTCGTAGTTTCGAATTAATTTCTTTTTCATTTCAAACTTAAATAAAAAATTTCCAGCTTGGAAGAATATTTCTTTCAAAAACAGATTTTTGATTCAAAACAGTATTTTTTTCAAACTTGTAATATTTTTCTACTTAGAAAATGAAATCAAAAATTTTTGTTTTCTTTAATCATATAAAATGTTTTTAAGAAATAATTTCTCAAACTTGTAATATTTTTCCACTAATTAAAAAAAATCAATTTTTTTTTCAATCATATAAAAATAAATTTTTAATCTTACAACAATAAATTTTTCCGCAAAAATATTTTTTTCAAAACTAATAATAATAATAATACTTTTGTAACATTATTTTTTTTCTCTTCAATCTTTTTTTTTTTTTTTTTTCAAAAATTTTCAAATTACCAATGTATGTACACTTCTCATTGGTTTATAGTGGATGTTTGGAGAATCATTTTCAGGGTGATTCTGAGCTTTGAAAGAGATCGTGAAATTTTATTCTATGTACTTAGGATTTTTCTTCACCAGCTAGTGTTTAAAACCTAGTTTGATTTATTTTTTAAGTTCATAGGAAGTTGTTTTAGTATTGTGACTCCTAATCTTATGAGAGTTAAGAATGACTAACGCTGGTGAAAATCATTCTGAAACTTTGAAGCCTGAAGATGAACAGATGGGATGCAACGAACATGAAAATGAACATTGAGGCTTCGCCACAGCCTGATGATATGATACACTTGGGTGATTGTATTTTCACTTTAGGTTAATACTTTTCGGAAACGTACACGCGTGCATATTAGAAGATATACGTGTGGGAAAGATGGTATTCTTCGACCAACTATGGATGGTATTTCCTTAGAACCAGGTGTGTGGAGATCACTTATTTCAAGCCTACGTAAAAATATAAATCAAAAATTAATCGAAGACCGTGATTTCGCTTTTGTTATAAAAAAGGAGAGTCGAGTGCGAATGGTAACATCTGTGTTAGTGTGCAAAGATTGTTCAAACTGAAACGAGAAGTGTTCCAGTTGATGCCTGATAGAGTTCTACTTTTGGAAAGCCAGATTGACAAATTGTGTTACACGTCCCCTTGTATCTCACGTAGTGTCAAAGACAAACTTATGACTTATACTCTAAAAGAGTACATCCTTTCGGAAATTGAGAAAAAATATCCCTGTGATTGTCGATGTGATAAAATCAGCACATATACATCACAAGAAGTTAGTAAACTGGCTGATTCTCTACGTAAGTGACTATTTGATTAGCTCATATGCAACATAAACTACCTTTCTAAAAAGAATGTGTGGATTGTAAAAATGGATTCATTTTTTACATGAGAGTGCATGAATGTGAATCATTAACAAGGGGTCGAAAGTTCGACACTTTTTTCGAACAGGCTCTTTTTAATGTTAATTGGGAAAACTTGACTCGTGACTTCGTTACTTTGAATGTTGATAGTCCATGTTTAAAATGTCATGTGTCTGATTTATTTGATGCAATCGATGTTAAAAATATGCTTGAAAGTTTTGAAGAGTTTTACTTAAAGATGTAAGTTTATTTAATTGTCTTTTACTGTGTGTGTGTGAATAAATTGTGTTTATCATTTTAAAAGAGACTTGTGTTTTTATTGAGTTGTTGAATATGGTTGATGGATTATACTTTGAAATCACTCTTACATATATTTTTTATATGCACTTTCTTGTAAGTAATCTTTATACTATCGGTGTTGTCTTCATCTTATTGTATGGTTTTGTAATTAAGACTGAATGAAAATATAATTTTTGTGATATTTCTATAGTTTAATACATGCGAAGGACTTCAAATAATGCTAAGTGGAAAGTCAAAATTAGAACCGTAAAGCTTAAACATGACAATGGTTTGAAAACAATACACAGTTATATTCACATACACAAACTCGTACGTATCAATACACTTACATTAAAGAGAAATATTAAAGACTTATAAATTCTCATATGAGATAAGAACGCTCTTTCTTAACTTAGTTGGTCACATGATCGATAAAAGATCCTCACCTATTTGTGATTTGTCATGAAATAATATACATCGATAGATATGTTACTAAGTGTGTAATAGTTTTTATTTTTCTTAAATTCAAAGTTAAAACCAATTTGTTAATTGTAGGATTATATTCAGTGCTAAAAAATGCGATATTTTCGCTTATAATTTCGGTTGATAAGTAAAGTTTTATTACAAGTTCCCTCACACGAATGAACAATAACAGGCTAGATGGATATTTGAAAGCTTGAGTAGATGATTTGTAAGTATCTTAAACATTATTATTATTATTTGTAATGCGTGTGTGTTAATTAATACTTAGAGTGCAAAGAGTAAATGGTTAAGTGCTATTGGTTATTAATACTAAGAGTAAAGTGATATTGAGTTTTAAATTTAATTAAATCATTTCGTTTGAAGATTCAGTTGAAAAAATTTTATTTTGTAAGTTTGAAAATTTTTGAAAAAAAAAAAAAAAAGATTGAAGAGAAAAAAAATAATGTTACAAAAGTATTATTATTATTATTAGTTTTGAAAAAAATATTTTTGCGGAAAAATTTATTGTTGTAAGATTAAAAATTTATTTTTATATGATTGAAAAAAAAATTGATTTTTTTTAATTAGTGGAAAAATATTACAAGTTTGAGAAATTATTTCTTAAAAACATTTTATATGATTAAAGAAAACAAAAATTTTTGATTTCATTTTCTAAGTAGAAAAATATTACAAGTTTGAAAAAATACTGTTTTGAATCAAAAATCTGTTTTTGAAAGAAATATTCTTCCAAGCTGGAAATTTTTTATTTAAGTTTGAAATGAAAAAGAAATTAATTCGAAACTACGAATTAAAATCTAAAATTTTGTTTGGAAAACCTTACATCAGGCTATTGTCGATCTATGTGCTTGATATTTGAGAAACGTGAACTAATTTTAATTGGTCAGAAACAGTGACATCACTTGAAAGGCTTAGGCCAGGTGGTGAATAATACTCGCACGTGGGGTTTGTTATCTGTTATCGGTAAAGGGGTAGATAGCAATATTGATAAAGTCATTTTCTCAATTCGCATCGGTGTGTGTGGACGATGCGAAGTTCTTTGGGATTACGGTAGTTTTTTTCAACAGCCGCGTTGATTTGCGATTTCACGGCATGCCTTCTGCAAATCGACGATGGGCAAACAGCGATATGCAGCGATTTCAAATAAAACATGCGTGTAGTTGTAATTTGTGAGATTGAGTTATAATTAACAATCCACTTATTACAATTTCATTCACTGTTTTTAAATAACTTCGCGATAGCTGGTACTTGAGGGATTTCACCCCAAAAAGGTTAGTCGTTTGTACTTAATTTTAGTCAGTATTTAGCTATAACTTAATTTGTCAAAATTTAGATTAAGTTTCTTAATTTAACGTATAGCTGTCCATTTGAATGTATCGTTCGAAAAGGATAAAGACTAAAATAAATGATATCGATTTTGTTAAAGAAATTAGTTGTTAAAGTAAAATATTATTGGGAAAATGAAATAGTCAAAGTGATTCTAATTCATGAAGGTTGAAAATTTTGTTTTATTCTAACAAGAGTGCTTGTATGAAAAAAAAAATAATAATAATAAAGTAAAACACTATGCGATAAAATGACTAAGTTAAATACTAATCAAAAAATAATTAATAGAGTTGATTAAATAAAATGTGATAAATTAAATGAAACTCTTGAAAAGCGTATAAAGTGATGAAATGTAACTTGAGTGCGAAATTTGCTTACTGGAAAAAAATTAAATAAGTTGATTTTTTTAAAATCGTGAAAATTTGTTAATGATAAGTGTTAATTACTACTAAGAGTAAATTGATTGCAAGTTTTTAAATTAACTTAGTTGGATGAAAATTGTAGACTTGATAATGTTTCGAAAAATTTGTGTGTTCGATTCCTGTTACTAATTGTGAAAAATTTCTAAGTTTAAAAATAACGGGGAAAAAAAACGATAAAGTAAAAACAAGCAAGAAAATGATTAAGTTAAATACTAAGCGATAAAATGACTAAGTTTAATACTAATCAAAAAATAATTAAATAAAATGTGATAAATTCAATAAAACTCTTGAAAAGCATATGTAGTGATAAAATGTAACTTGAGTGCGAAATTTGCTTACTGGAAAAAATTAAATAAGTTGATTTTTAAAATCCATGAAAATTTCTTAATGATAAGTGTTTATTAATGCTAAGAGTAAATTGATTCCAAGTTTTGAAATGAATTTCAGTAGAAGTTATTTTTCGGTAAGTCTATTTTTAAAATTTGCTGACATGAAGTTTTGATACTCGACTTATAATTTTAACATTTCTTGGGTACTTCATTGATGTTTAACATTTTTGTGTTATGTGTTTTATTTTACCGTAGGTAAAAATAATTAAATAAAAGTGAAATTTATAAATTGTAATGAAAATTCTGTTAATGAAATTGGTTGGTTGTAAAGTAATATTTTGGAAAAGCTGTAATGAATGATAAATAGTAAAACGCAGTAAGTAAAATAGTAAAGTATGGTAAAGTAAAATAAAATATTCAGAGGGGATTTAATTCATGAAAGTTGAAAATTTTGTTTTATTCCATCAAGAGTGTTTGCATGAAAAAAAAAATAAAGAAAGGAAAATATGATTAACTTAAATATCGATGATAAAAAATAATTATTAGAGTTAATTAAATGAAATGCGATAAATTAAGTGAAACTCATGAAAAGCATATGTAGTGATAAAATATAACTTGAGTGGGAAATTTGGTTACAGTAAAAAATTATTTAAGAAGATAATTTTTAAAATTCATGAAAATATTTGATAGTGATAAGTGTTAATTAATACGAAAAGTAAATTGATTGTAGATTTTGGAAAATTAAATGGATAAATGTATAAAAATAATAACGTATGTGATAATTTAAAATATTAACAATGAAAAAGAATCAAAGACGATTAAATGAATCTAAATCGTAAATGAGTTGCTATTTTAGTAAACTCAAACTAGAGTGAAAAGCATTTTAGTAGGAACATGTTAAAATCTCTTGTGCTAAGAAAAATAAATAACTTTTAAGCATAATTTTGTAACTGGAATAAATGTATGATAAAATGATTAAGTTAAGTATTAATGAAAAAGTAATTATTAGAGTTAATTAAATGGAATGTGATAAATTCAATGAAACTCTTGAAACGTATATGCAGTGTTGGAATGTAACTTGAGTGCGCAATTTGCTTACTGGAAAAAATTAATTAAGTTGATTTTTTAAAATCTGAGAAAATTTGTTAATGATAAGTGTTAATTACTACTACGAGTAAATTGATTGCAAGTTTGACATGATTGCAAAAATTGAAGACATGATAACGTTTTGAAAAATTTGAAGGTTCGATTCCTGTCACTACTTGTGAAAAATTTCTAAGTTTAAAAATATCGGAAAAAAAAACGATAAAGTAAAAACAAGCGAGAAAATGATCAAACTCTAAAATATACTCAAAAAAAATATCGAAATCACGAAAAAATAATCTAAGTCTGAAATGCTTGAAATTAGTTAAAGACTAAAAAGTTAAGAAAATAGTTAAAGACTGAAAATAATTGAAAAACGCTAAAATAGTGAAAAAAAAAATCAAAGTGCTAAATGACAGGAAAAAACGTTAAAGTTCAAAATGTGTGAAAGAATATTTAAGTTAATTATTTCTTCGAAAATTTAACAAGTAAGAAAAAATATTTTGTTGTATGAAAGTTAAAAAAAAATTAGTTAAGAAAATTATTTCTTCGAAATTTTTACAAGTTAGAAAAAATATTTGTCAATTTGACAAAGAAAAAAGAAATTAGTTAAGAAAATTTAACAAGTTAGAAAAAATAAAAATGATAAAGTTTGAAATGCATGAAAAAGAAAATCAAAGTTTAAAATATATTTCAAGTCCACAAAGCATTGAACCAAATCTAAAATCTCGAATGGGTTGTATTTAAATAAATCTTTACTTAAGTGAAAACTTTGTTATTAGGAAAAATAATAATAATGATGATAGTTTCAATTATGAGCTGAAATACAGTTAATGATATGCCATGATTAGTACTAAAGAGTGAATTAACTGATGGTTTTAAAATTAATTTAATTGTAATATTCGTTGTCATGGTACAGATTCACATTAAGAGTGAAAGTGTAATGGAAAATATAGCATAGTGGTTAGCATACGTTTTTGCTAACTCAAAGTTTGGGTGTTCGATTCCCGACACTCTGTAAAATAAAAATAATTAAATTCGTGGAAATATTCTAAGTCCGGAAAAAAATATTCAAAGTTCCGATAGATGGCGCCACGAACGTTCTTAAAAGTAAAAATTGAAAAGTAAAAACATAGCAACAAGTGTTGCCAACTGAAAACTAAAAACTCTGGTTGTCATAACAACCAAAACTTTGACGTTGCCATCCAAAAACTTACCTTCAACACAGTGTTGCCGTTCCCTAAAACGAAATCCAAAAACGCGGGAAAATATTCAAAAACGCGGGAAAACCCTCATCACCTTCTTCAAGTTTCACGCGCAACCCAAGGTCAACCCCAAGGTCGGAGGAAGTGGAGGTCGGATGAAGATCGTTAGGGGGTGGGAGGGGGAGGAAGAGGAAGAGTGGGAGGCACAATATTGCGCATTGCGCCTCCTGGCGTTCAACTCTCCTTTTTACACTACTTTCATTATGGGCTCGGTTAACAGAAACCTCAGTTAATCGAAGCTCGGTTAATCAAGGCTCTACTACCCATGGTTTTTACGTCCAAAACTGTCCGAAAGTGTCCAAAACGACATTTCTAGAGACACTTATTTTGCAAGAAAATATCAAAACAGAACAAAATATGTAAAAGTTATGTTTTATATTGAACATTCAAGTATGAATATATATATATATATATATATATATATATATATATATATATATATATATATATATATATATATATATATATATATATATATATATATATATATATATATATATATACTAGCAAAAATACCCGGCGTCGCCTGGGTCAGTAATAATTATTAGAAAAAATTGTTACTTGCATTTGTTTTCTGTTTTAAGTGAAAGAATTTAAAACACATCTTTTTGACGTGATTAAAAATCGAGTTTCTTCCTTACCCATAAAACTAAAATAGCAATAAGTATAAAGAACAAAGTAGTATTGATTTAGAATCGAAAGCACTATATTTAAGCATATACAAATTTAAAAAACATGAAATTAATCTTCTCATGTTTAAAAAGATTAATATGTTGGTACTTTTTTTTAACATGGAGTCTAAAACCTTCTCTGTATGGCTAATGAAGTACGAAGTGATTAAAAAAAAGTAGCTGCGCTCGTAATCCCCTTATACTTGCTTTAGTTATTTCGGGAAATTTCAATCATTGTGGCTCTTGGTGCGATTTTACCGAATTTGCGAAAGTCGTTTCGGGGTACCTTCGATGATGCTCCCCCATTCTTTCCTTACTCTGTAAAACGATATGATATTAATTTTCGTTACAGAGATATCGTCGCCAGATGCTGAGATATTTTTGGTCACCATAAAATGGCTTTAAACAGTTTCATCCGAAATGTTACCAAAATAAGTAATAAAATTTGGTGATTGTTTGAAACTGTGCAAAAAGGAAAATTAATGGAAGTTTTTGTGCTGTTTATGGATTTGCCTGATTTAGTTGCTGGATTATTTAACACAGTAAAAAAAGTCTTTTAAAAATTCTTTGATTGGCGATATTTTGTTTACATGGTGCAAGCCGAGAAACATTATGACGTAGTCTTCGGTTTCAAAAACAGCGAGTTGAAAAAACTGCCAAATGCATCAGCTACGGAAATCTGTCTGCAAAAATTTTGGCGATCTGCTGGTTGTTTGGATAATGAGTAAGTGTTCAATCAGCATAAATAATAATAAAAACCATTAATTACATTAAAGTTCCGTTTAAATGGAAAATCATCAGCCAAATCATGTATTATTTGCCAATCTTGTGCAAAAATCTTACTTCAAGATTTGACTTGAGAAAAGCCTTGAACAGTCACGAAAAGCAAAGAAAGTCAACAATACAACAACTGTCGCTATCGACAGGGAGTTGAGATGATACACTAAATACTGTATTGAGTTGAGGAAAGCCTTCGAACATGGATCTAAAAAGCTCATAACTCCTTTTTTATTCTACTTAGAAATTTCGAACAGGTGCCATCTTCAGCAGAAAAATGAGAGCTTTCGATGGACATATAATGTTAATATGTGCAAGTATTTTTTCATCCCAATATTAGAGATTTATACAAAAATTGTGTTTTATTGCCCCCCTAAGGGGGTTTTGCCCCCCATAACGGGACGAAAACTACCCTATGTGTTATTCTGATGCATAAGCTATATTATTGTAAAGTTTCATCAAAATCCGTTCAGTAGTTTTTGTGTGAAAGAGTAACAAACATCCATCCATACATCCATACTTCCATACAGACAAACTTTCGCATATATAATAGTAGTAAGATGGAAGTATTTCCTCAATGATTTAAAATTTTTAACTGTTGCCATCTTATGTTTGTTAACAAATAAAATATTTGTAATTAATTCAATCAAGGCTTTTAAAATAACTTTCAATTTTAGCTCTTTGCTTTGCTTTTGCAATAATTCAGACATTGGGATGGTCGTCATGTTTTTGCATGTGTAATTTTGTTTTTGTTGGGAATATTGCTTCCTCGTCAAGCATGGGGAAGGATCAGAAAAAAAGAAAAATATAGAAGAAAGTTTCGTGATGGCCACAACATACTAGTTTAAATTAGAACTTGATATAGAAATTTGAAGAAATATTTATATGGACGTGAAAGATTAGTCAAAATATGCATATTACTGTTGAGGGGCGGAACATTAGATCTTTGCACACAGGCGGCCCACACCCTAGGATCGGCCCTGCTCACTGATCTAAAAAAATTAAATGCGTAACAAACAAAAAAAAAACGAAGGAAAAAAAATAGCAGCACCTTTTAAATAAAGCAGCTTATACACTTTTTTCCATTAAAAAAAATTCTTTGACCGCTTTCAAAACGAAAAAATAATAATTAAAATTAATAAGCTCATTAAAATAAATACATCATATCAAAAAAAAAAAAATCTTTTTTTTTTCTCCTGTTGATAAAAATAATGTTTTAAATGAATTAATGCACTTACCAAAATAAATAAAAACATTAAAATGTCAACTTAAAGAAATACTTCTCATTGTCAAAAAAAAAGTCGTCAGCGCATATCTTTATGTAGAAACATAAATGACTTCGAGTTTATTCGCCAAAAACTGAATACCGAAATTAAAACAAATTATATCAACAATAATTATTTCACAGTTAAAACCATAGCTGCGGAGTCGGAGTCAACCTCATTTTTGGGGTAAAGGAGTCGAATATCTAAGAATCGGAGTCAGTCATTTGTCCTTCGTGTATACATTTTTGCCAAAGCTACGAAGTCAGAGTCGAAGTCGGGGAGTCGGAGTCGATTAATTATCGGGCACAGGAGTCGGATTCGGAATCAGGTACCCCTAAATTCTCGGAGTCGGAGTCGGGCGTCAAGAGCTATTTCCAACAAAATTTGTTTGAAATAAATTCGCCTTCAAGTACGGAATCTACACTGAACGTAGGCGCTAATGTTAAGGGATTTGAACTGTTCAAAATTAAACGGAAAATTGTTCAGATCAAAAAAATGTTTTATATACAAGTTTTTCATCAAAAGCTTTTTCCTACAAAGTTTGTTTGAAGCAAATTCGCCTCACAGTTCGGAATTGCCTGGAATTTCCCCGTAGGCGCTAATGTTAAGTTTTTTTGAACTGTTCAAAGTTGAACAAAAAATAGTTCAAATCAAAAAGTGAAATATGGGAATGAGGTGTCCTCGCTGAGATCTTTCGAACAAAAAAAAGTTTGTTCGAATCGGACTATTCATTCAAAGTTATTAGGGGGGGGGGGACAGACAGACAGACAGAACGACAGACATTTTTTCCCATCTCAATACCCTACTTTCAATTTTTAATTTTTCGATATTTATTTAATTATTTAATTTATTTTTGACATTTTTTTTTGTTTTTCGCGATATTTTTAAGATGCATCTTTCATGTTTTTTTCTTCTTTTTCTGACTTTTAATGGGAAAGTAGGCTAAAAAACAGTAATTGGTAACATTGTTAAAAAAATAAGTAAAAATAAAATAAAATATAAAAATCAGCTCTATAATGAGGAAAAAAAAGTTAGAAAATAAATGCAAATATAACATTTTTTTTCTCTCTCTTAAAGTTAATATTAGCAGTTGGTTGCAGGGCCGCGCCTAACACTTGGAAGGAGGTTTTGTAGACAAATATAAAATGGAAAAAAATACGTTTGGCGTTTAATTTATGCAAAAAAAATGTGTTAATATTTAATTTCGCAACATGGTGTACGTTTTTACTTCATTTCTCGAAACTATTCCAAGTACAGCAGCTCCTCTGATACTCTAATAATGTGTTTTGGAAGAATAAAATGTTTCGATGTCTAAATTAAAGTCACTTTGAGTATCTATCTAATCTCTAAGCGATGAACAAATAATCTTTTGGGCCTGTAAAAACATGACAACAGGAGCTGTGGCGCAGCTAGAAAAAAGTTTTTTTTTGGGGGGGGGGGCACAAATTGAAAAAATCTCTTTTAATAGGAGGAGTCCGGGGGTTCTTCCCGGAAAAACTTTGAAACCTGTAGTTTGAAAAACGCCATTTTAGACGGTCTTTTCTGGTGTTATGAGGGGGGGGGGTACAATGGGCCCCGCGGAAATTTATTGAAGTTGAAGATTTAAAACGTGATTATAGGCCATATTTATTGACGTTAGAATAAGGGATGGAACTCTGGGATTCTACCAGACCCTTTTTTTTATAGATAGAAATCGATTTCTCCCCTTCAATTTTTCGAGAAATTGAACTTCCAAAAACGCAATTGTAGACAACTTTGAAGATATTTACAATAAGGGAATTTTGGAGCTCCCCCTGCCAAATTTTTCAAAATTAATGTCCTAAAAACCTAAGCAGTATTCTATGATATTAAGAGAATGGTTCAGAGGCTATTCTAACCTAAAGTTTTCGTAAATCATGTTTGAAAAACCTAATTTTTTTTATTTTTTAAGAGAAGGAGGTTGGGAAGCCCTTGCGTGAAAATTTTCTGAAATTGAAGTCTTAAAAACGTGATTGTAAGACCATATTTGGTAACATTAGGGCCGGCAGTCTTTCAAAATTGAAGCTCTAAAAACGCAATTTTAAGTGATTTTCAAGCGATGTTGTTTCGTATTCGTGAGCTTTCCAAAATTGAGGATCAGGAAACGAAACTTGAGATGCTCCGTAATGCTTTTAGCCGGGATGGGATTCGGGGGAGTTGCATTTTGAAAACTTTTTTATTTCAAGTGAACAATAGAAAATAAGAAAAAGAAAAAGAAAAAAAAAAAAAAAAGAAATAGGTTGGAGGAGGAGTAGCTTACCAATTAGCTGAAACTATTGAGAATTTTTAACTCAAAGATTTCATTTTAAAAGTATAAAGTTTTTTTAAAAAAAGTTTTAGCCCAACATCATTAACGTTTTCTTATTGAAATGTCTTTGTTTTCCAAAGACGCATTCCCCCCCCCCCCTTCAATACTAAATATTTTTTAAAAGTATTCAACTAAGCATTCTGGACAAGAGTGGGCAGGGGGCGGTGCAACCAGAGGGGTGCCTTGTGGACCCCTACCCCTTCAGGTTGCGCCACGGAACAGGAGGGTACTGATTATATTCCTAAGTTGAAGGACAATAATGTAGAGGATATTCCACTTCAAAATCTGAAACTGAGACTTGCAGGTGAAACGATCGATAACATAAAATCGTTAATCGGCATTAAATTCAATATCTAAAAGAAACACATTGTCCAAAGCTCTTTCTTTAATTAATATACAAATGGTTGAAAAAAGAAAGGGGGGGGTAGGGGAGTGGTGAAATTGAATAATTATGGTCAAGTCGTTACTTTTCGGAACTAAAAATTAATCTAAATTACTGTACAATATATGTATATATTACGCACCGGTAAATAATATGCAAATGCGCTTACCATATTTTTTAATGTATGACTACATGATGCAGTGGAAATACCAAGAACAATAGCTAACAATCACAAAAACACATATTGCAGGAATTATAATATACCATTTCTCCGCAAGAACCAAAATGGGGAACAGCAAATTTTTTGCGCTATAGACATACCGAAATAACATTCATGGCTCCACACATGAAGAATAATGCTAATGTAGGCATTAATTAGCATCATGTGTTTTCAGTTAAAATAGCATATTTAGACACAACAAGGCAATAATTTTTCCTTATAGATAGGCAGCAAGGAGGATTGCTTGTTTTAATGAGCAGTATAATTTCACCGCTACTTTTATAGATATAATGAAAAGTTCAATTTTTTTTTTTTTGGTTGGAGTTTTTTCCTTTCATTTGGAGCATTTTTTTTTACTGGTAGAGCTCGGCGCCTTTCTGGCTCTGGCGCCGTCGTGCCTCGCACGACCTTGCACATAGGGACGGCGCGGCCCTGGTTGGTTGTTTTCAAGTAGCCGCTTTAATGGGGGTAGTGCTCATAACTGAGGAGCTATAATTAATGCCTACCTTTAAAGCTGTTTGTAGAATTCTTTAATGAAAGTCAAGCTTTTTTTACATTGTGCTTTTTTTTCTGTTTAAGGATGCTAAGAGATGAAGAAAAGCATGAAAAATTGGTGTATGATAATATTCTGTAAACACTAATTATTGTTAATAAACAGACTGTATTAATTAAACTCTCTTTTTAAATTTATTTTGCTTACTGAGAAAAGGGGAAACACAAAACTGAAAAGTATCCACATAGTAAAACTGATGCTTTTGCCATATTGTATGTCATAGAAAACGACAAAAAAAAAAAAAAAAAAAAAACTAGTAATTGAATTTTCCACGTAACTTAGTTCAAACTTCTACTAACGTACCCTAGTCCTAGTTCTCTCTCTCTACTCATTAAATATTTAGACGGTGATAACGTCGCCATCAAGGCCACTTATGGGAATGCAGGACATCAAGAAGAAATTAACTTTATGTCTGCCTATTTACCTTTTTGAAAACAGGAACTTCTCTCTAAAAGCATGAAAGCTCTCACTGCGAGCTCTAAAAGCAATAATATGAAGTACTGACTGTAACAAACTTGCTGTTAACATGTTGATTATGTCTTCTTAATAAGGGCAATAAACCTACCTGAGGTTATTGATCTTACAATCTGCAATAATTCTTGTATTGATCAGGTTACGGATTGGATGACGACGGATCTGATGAAACAACTTTATCTGATCACTGACTAATCTCTTTCTCTGTTACAGGTCTGAAGAGACAAATTTTCCCTTTCAGGATTCCCAGGAACACCAACTGAGAGTCCTTTTAAGACCTAAAGTTAGCTGTTGACGGTTTGTCTGGAAGTTTAACTCAGTATAAGATTTGGAGCTGGCTGTTGAAACCAGTTGGGACCAGGGAGTTGAGACCAGTCACAACGTGCCATTCTCCTGTGCTACAACCAAAATTGTAAGGCTACTGTTACTGAATTGTCAAGGTTAGTTCCTTAGCTGTCTAGAAAGATCAGTGACCTACATAGCAAGTGCAGAAAGCTCTTTAATAGAGCTAAGAAAAATGGTGATTGAGAAACTTATAACAGCTCTCACAGAATACAATAAGGACACCAGGGATGCAAAATATGCTTCCTGGTGGACATTTATGTGATAGTGTTAAAGATATCCCTGCTATGGATAGAATAATAAAACTCATGGCCAGAGAGGAAC
>NW_026558267.1:0-17309 GCF_026930045.1 Uloborus diversus
GATCATTTCCGTTTGATATTTGGAATGATTGTTGCAAATTTTTGGAGCAAGTAATTTGTAAAAAAAATTTAGATGGAAACTTTGTATTAATAAAATCAACCTGTAGTAATGATAACAACTTCCTTGTGTTGCAAGTTTTTTACCTTTCCCGTGTTTTTCTATGTTATTTAGAGAAGAGAAAAAACTTTGTTCAAATTTAGTATATTTTATGGCCCGCTAGATTAATTTTAATACCAAGTGCTTCCTTTGGGTAAAAGAAGGTTGGGCAGCACTGACTTGACAGTTTTGTTTTCCATGGTCCTATTAAATTTAAAAAATAAGCACATTTTCGAAAATGATTTTAGACTCAAACTAACTGTATAAATATCTGCAGTCGAAAATGTTGCAAGTATTGTAGGGTAGACCGGGGTACGTTTACGCGGATTTTTTTCAAATAATTTTCTAAATTTAATGTTTTATTTTAGGAAATTTTTGACATTTTGGTTTTATGAATTAGTTACTGGAGTCAAAACTGGAATATTCAGTTGTTGCTCAGTTTGTATTTTCAACCGTTAAAAAAATTATTTTTGAGCCCAATTCGGTTGCCTAAACTTGCCCCGGACACGGGGCACGTTTGCACATTTATTTTGACACTTAACGTGGTTCTCTTGGTGTTTTGAACCTAATGTCTTACCATCGTTAAAATAAAGCAAATTTGTTATAGACTGAATAATGTATAAAATAAAAACTGAACGGGCATGAAGACAGCACTGCATGATTGTAAGCTATAAGATACGAATTTGTAACTAAATTAAAATGTGATTTTCAAAAATAAATGACTTGAAAATATTTAAAAATTTTGAGACAGTTCAGAGCGAAAAAAGCGTCAGGACACGTTTAGAAGTAAGACACAGTGAGAACGTGCATAAAGGTGCTCAGAGGTCAACGCGTTAACTGGTCCCTTCACCAAGTTTGGATTTATTTTTAACGTGCAAGAAAATTTATTAACATTTCGGATCAAACAAATACAATTCTCAAAAAAGGAAAAAATTCTGCTAATTTCTACAGATTTGTTCTTTCTTAACTAAGTATTATTTATTCAAAACAAGCTTCAAAACGTTCAGCTCAAAATTTACTCGACTTGGTAGGAAAAAGATTATTCTTTCTGCATGCTAGTCCGAAGCTCGACTGATACTCAAAAACTTGTAAGAATATTTGCTAGGGAGCAGCATCATTCTGTTACGACCGTTGGCTCTCCAGTTATAATTCGTTTTGAAAAAAGGGCACTGCGTAAACGTGCTGCGTAATCGTGTCTACCCTATATACTGATTGACAAGGTTTTAATTAAAGCCCCAAATCAAACAAAAATAGACACCAAAGCACCCAAATAGTGTTTGGGCAAAACTCTTAAGTGTGATCAAATTTTTACATTTTATATACTTTATTATTTCAATCTTTATATGTTTAAATTAAGTATTTCAACAAAACTTTTCGTACGATCACACTAAAAGGCAACAAGTTTATTGTTTGAAATTATTTGAAAAATAACTTGGAATTTTGCTGCATATACTGCTTTTGAAAAAGTCTTATTACCTTGAGGTAACCCTGCTTTTTCATGCACTCCAACGTTTAAAATTCATCGTTATGAAGACAAAGCTCCTGCTCACAGCGCTCTTGCTCATTTCAGTTCAAGTGCTGCGGGATCGCCGTCAACTACGACCAGAGCCAGGAGGTGTGGAAGCGGAATTCCAACTTCCAGAGCAGCGACAAGCGGGTGCCGGAATCCTGCTGCCGGAGGAGAGACCAGGCCTCAGTCCGGCAGTGCCAGGGAGACCCCGGAAACTACGCATATGATAAGGTCAGTATTACCCCTGAAAACCTTAATACTAACTTATAATCCTGAAAGCAGAAATAAACTAGGGTAACGGCACCATTAACAGACATGCTTAAGACATCGCTCTCAGACTACTTCAATTTTCTGAGCCTTTTAATGCATTTAGACTCTTAAAACTGTTTTTCTCTCATGCAACTACATCTCTACATAGTATAAAATGAAGTCCCCAAAAAGCGTCTGTGTGTTTGAACTCGCAAAACTCGAGAACTACCCGGCCGATTGCGCTGAAATTTTCACACTTTGTTCCTTTAAGTCCTCAGAAGGTTTGCAGTCCAGTTCGAATAAAATTCGATGAATAGTTCTTTTTTTATTCCAATTTACGTCCAATTTTCACATAAATTCTCAAATATGGGGGTGAAAAATGACTTGCACATATTAATATTACATATCGTTAGAAATGTTAGAATTTTCCGCGTTCTTCGCAATTTGTTTCAATGCTCTAACTTTATTACGGCGGGAGTTATTTGCGTTTTTAGCTCGAATTTTTTTAGGCTTAGCTGAAATTCAGTCACTACTTTCTTCATTAAATAAATCAATAAAAAGCGGAGGAATTGTCCCACACCTTTCTTTTTGACGCCATTGGAAAAAGCGACCCTTTTTACTCCAGATCTAACTCGACCTACGGTCGAAAAAATAAGCTTCTACCTCGAACGGAAAAAAAAGTTACAAGCCTTTTAAAATCAAGTTCAAGAAATCTCGTGTACATTCAAATTGTTAACCATTTTCTTTCGCATTTTAATTCCTTAAACTTATTTTATTTTGTGTTTCCATGGTTACGCATTTTAAATCCATCTTTCTGGATTTAATTTCTTAAAAGTATTTTAATATCTGGCGTCATTGTTTGGAAGGGTACTATTTGTTGTCACCGCAGAATATAAAGGTTTTCTTTTCTTCAGACTTAAGTGATTCTTTAATTTTATAACCAAGTTGTATTCTTTTATATGTTTTGAAATTAACTAATTGCTTTTTTTTTCTTGCATTTCAAAGTTGTTTGTTACAAAAGCAATCTAAGATTTTTTTCGTTACATACTGAAATAATTTTAAATAGAGTTAACTTGTGTACTTAAGTAAATATTTTTTTTTTTTTTTTTTTGTTAAAATGCTGTATTCATTCATTAAAACCTATGTTCTTGATTAGAGAAAAGCTCCCTATGAATGGATGTCAAATGGCTTCATCTGTTTTGCATAAATATGTCAATTAGTTATATAAGAATAACTACATTACTTCTATTGTTTCACTATTACTTGTGATTCTTACAACAATTATTATACTGTTTGAAAACTTAGTTCAAAATAATTTTAATTACTTTTTAGTTCTTAAATACACATATGTTTTTAAGAGTAATTTTAATAGTTTCTTAAAATTCTTATGCTGAGTGGTTTCTGGAAGTGAAGTATTTTTTTTTAAATTTTCTATAATCTTTCCATTTTAGAAAAATTTAATATACTGTTTTGTAGGTCCCCCCCCCCCCAAAATTGACTTGATACATTTTTTTAACCATTTTATTAAAAAAGTAACATCTTTTGAAAATATATCATTAGTTCAACAACTTTACACAACTTAAAACGTTAAAAATACTGCATTTTATACAAATATACAATGAATTTCAAGTAGAGCAAAGAAAGAAAACCATTATCATTGGTAACGTAAATCTGGGAAATTTGGTGAACTTAATCAGGGAAATCAGGGAAAAGTCAGGGAACTTTTTTTCACAGTTCCTGTCGCCACCCTGAATCATGAAGATAATTTCTCTTATCATTATCTAGCTTTTAATTATAACTTCAAGCTTTCAAACGTGCATACTTTTCCTGTTGGGGACGTTTGGTTTGAAATGACTAGATCCGCACTTTTCTTCGTTTGTGGTGTCACTTTCTTGGAACAATTGAAAACTAAAGGCAAACCTAAATTGTCCCTTCTGACCCAGAAAAGTTATTTTGTCCTTTTGAGTGCGTTATGAAAAGTGCTTTGTATTTTTTAAAAAATTCTGTTATTTTATTCTTTTTAGTGTAAATGTATTTCAGAAATAGAATAATTTTACCCTCACGAAATTTCACCTTATTTTTTCATATGCTCGGTACTTAAAGGGGAAAAAACTATATACGTGTTTAAAACTTTAAGCAGTTGGCACTAAAATTTAATCCTTGATCCTCTCTAGGATTTATGCTTGCTAATTTCATTCTTACTTCAGAGAAGCCTTGATTCAAAATTTTCATCATGATTGGTTTTTAACGTTACTGTTGCAAGGCAACAAAATTTGTAACAGTGGGTTTTATATTTAAACATTTAATGGGAAAATTATATGAAATTTGCTATTTTCCATCCTCACCGAAATAATAATTTTGTTTTAGAATTTTAATTTTTCAGCGTTAAGTTGTACCTTAAGATGAAGCAAATCACTTAGTGAAATCCCGAAGTCTCTAAGTGATCTAGTTGCTGAGATATAAGCAAAACCAGGCCTCAGATTACTTCGTGAGAAACAGGCCAAGTATAATAAAAGTGCCTAAAAAGCCCGTCAAGCAAGTGCACGTCGCAAAACTCACTCTCCTGAATCACGACAAAAACAAATGCAACATGTTAGAGATGAAAAAACAGTTCAGGCAGCGAAAACGCTACCTGCATTTGTCACTGTTGTGTAGCACGCAGGTAGCGTGCGACACGATCCTGAACTGACAATATGGCGACTAGTTGTTGATATGGTGCATTTTGATTACTGTCATGTGTTTAGTGACAATCCTAATTTTAAGACAAATCGATTGACGTAATAATCATCAAAATCTGCCAAGGGGTTTAGCCTTTACAACGCCACATAGGAACAAACATACAAACATACATACATACATACATAGACTCATAAACACATTACCCTCCTTTGCGTCGCTCATGCGCAGTTGAATAAAAATACAGTTAATAAGGGCTCAAAAATATATGTGTGCATAGAGAGTGGATTTTCAAATTGATTGAGGTTTTGTAGTATGTGTTTGCGTATAATGGCATAACATTTGCATCTATTTTGGAATAGCGATGACAAATATAAATACTCTGTTTTTTTACTTCAAAATCCTGTCATTCTTCTAAAACAGCGGTAAATTCCAATCTCATCTTCTGTATGGTCCCTTAAAACTTTGAACTCGAATATCTCCTTGAATTTTGGTCGCACAAGTGTCAATTTTCTTGTGTTAGTAATATCTTGCATTGGAGATTAATTCCCTAAATATACGTTAGGGGACCTAGCGACAGTATAAAAAGTTAAATTTCGCATTTTTTGACTCATTTTTGTTTTTGCTTCGAACTTTCAATACCTAAAGTCAGCATCTGATTTTGAACATTTTTGCAATAGGCATCTAGGACTAAGGGTTGCGAAAGTAGAGGCTTTGCTGATTAAAACGGAACAGCCTGTACAGCTAAAATAGATAGGTGGGGGTAAAAACAGAGTAAATCTTTTACTGTCCACTTTGCTCCACAATTCACTATGTATATCGTCCCGAATTCAGAACTTTGAAACCTTGTCACTTGACTGAAAAGTTGATCAATAAACCCAAGTTGGACATTTTTTAAAATCAACAATTGGTCATTTTCAAAAGCGATAGTTAACCCCCTTATGCTGATAGTTAACCCCTTCAGACCTGGTGTCCGGTAAACAGGACATACACTTTAAACAGCTGCTAATCATTTAATAATTGGTTTAATTTTTTTTTTTTTTTTTTGTAGTTGACTCTTTACATTCTGCTTATTATAATCTGTGAAATAATTTTTCGTTTGGGATTGACAACACTGACACATAAGGATTGAGAGATAGAGAGTGGCTCATTTTTCCAACCATAGATTTTTATGTGAAAAGCGAGGTTTTTTTCCTGATTTTTAAAGAAAATTAACCTTTAATTAATCGTTTCAAACCCTTATACTATGTTTTATAATTGTTTGTAGAACATTTTATAATGAAGTTTGTTCGGTATTTTATAGTTTTTGAATATGAAATATTGTTTCAAAAATATAAGTCCGGAATATTGGACGTGTGATAACTCTTTTAATTTTTCTCCTACAACCTCAAAATTTTGTCTATAAAATACCCTTTACCATAGTACACTGTGTACCAAATATCAACATTTTTGGTCAAATATTTCATAATTCCGACTGAAGGGGTTAAATTAAGTTGCCATTTATCCTCCTTGACCTTGGCAAGGCAATCAAAAATGCGTAACCTAAATACAGTTGAACTCTTGCTATAAGTGGAAGGAAAACTTCAAAATCGTTTTTTTACGATATTTTTACGATTTGTTTATTTATTTGTTTAATTTTCTGGAATATTCCTTGGTCTTAAAACCCACTTTTAAGAACATTTTTTCTCTTGAACTTGACACAATCTAGAATTTTGGATTGCTTCGCAATCTTGATTTTCGAGCGAGAAACTTTGTTTTAAATTTATGAGATAGTTTGGTTTAATTCGGTTAAATTTTTTCCAGCAGCGAAGTATATCTATAGGAAATTGTATTCTTAACTAATCTAAGCTGTTCTCCTGTGGTGTATGTTGATAAGATCTGGATGATAAGTCATTCGAAGTGGTAACATGTTCAACAAAATTAATTTACGAATATATCAAACTACCAGGACCCGCACGGCGATGCCCGTGCTAAGAAGTTAAAGGAAGTCCTTTGAATAAATAAAAATCTAACCCCCTCCCCCTCCTTCTGATGTAAAATGATAATTCCTGCTTGAATATTTTTTCAAAAAAACCTATAAAAATGATAATTAATATTTAGCCCCTCCAGTCGGAAGTATGAAATCTTGGATCAAAAATGTTGATATTTAGTACACAGTGTAGTATGGTAAAGGGCATCTTATAGACAAAATTTTGTTTGTAGGAGAAAAATTAAAAGAGTTATGGCACGTCCAATATTCCGGACTTATATTTTTGAAATCAATATTTCATATACAATAAAAAAATTTTGAAAAAAAAAAATAGAACCGACTTCAAAATTGCTCTAAAAAGTGAAAAATAATTTTATTCTTTAAACACCATCGATAATGCTTCTAAACATAATTTTTGAAGTTGGCGCAAAAACAAAACGTAAAATCCAGTGTAACCATGCTTCGTTCATATTTTTTTTTCAGAAAAACATCCAAAGTTACGAACGAAACATTTATATCGCTATTCAAATATGCTGTCATCAATGCATAATGTATGTGATAGTGAAGAAACTGGTCCTGGTTAAATTTACAGTTGTATTTGAGTTATGGCTGTGAATGATTTTAACTATCGTTTTTGCGCCAACTTCAAAAATTATGTTTAAAAGCATTATCGGTGGTGTTTAAAGAATAAAATTATTTTTCACTTTTTAGAGCAATTTTGAAGTCGGTTCTATTTTTTTTTTTTCGAAATTTTTTTATTTCATTCTTTTTAGTGTAAATGTGGGTATTTCAGAAATAATAAGAAGTTACCATCACGAAACTTCACATTTTTTCCTTAAAAATGCTCCATACTGAAAAAAAAAAAACTATTGACACGCGTTAAACTTTAAGCGATTGGCACTAAAAACTTATCTTTGCTCCTCTCTGGAAATCATGCGTAGTTAATTTAATTATAACCATTTAAGTATTATGTTTTTCCTAACTAATTTACATTCCACAGCATCTAAGTTGCTCATGATGCAATCCTGTATTTTCTTACTTAACCCCGATCATCTGTTATCGGCATAGATGATAACGATAAAAAATACTACAGAGTAGTTGAGTCAAACCTAATGGTAGCATTGTGAAGGCTAAGCAGATCCTAATCACTGCATCACCTCGCTTCCAGGTTAGGTTTACCCCTACTATGGAGCAATAGCACTGTGGAAAGGAAGATTTTGATAATTCACATAGGGTTACTATAAATCAGCAGGGTTACTAAAATAAAGTTATTCACACCAAAAATGAGACGACAGCGCCAGATTCCCCATTATCGAAATATGCCTTGAAGAAATTTGATGCTTGCTTCAGAGAAGCCTTCATTCAAAATTATCATTACAATTACTATTAATGTTACTGTTATATGGCACCAAACTTTTATAACAATGAGTTTCCTATTGTCGCGTAGATGAAGAATACAAAGACAATGTGAAAGCCAAATGAAGCGAATACTCGTTAGTCTCAACTCGAGATCTTTATTCAGAACCACGAATGAACGTTACATCTCCATATATACAACTTGAGAAAGTGCTGGAACTTTCCAGACTTGGAAAGATACAAAAATTAATAGAAGATTCCAGAAAATACGGGAAACAGTAGAAACGAAATTTTAGTAAAATTCACTTTGTCCTAGTCGGGTTTTCAACCCGGGTCGCTCGTGTATGAGGCGAGAATTCTACCACTGAACCAACGTTATCTACGGATGAAAAGTGCGAACTTCGCTACAAAATCATTTAATAGGGAAATTGCATAAAATGTACTGTTTTTTGCCCATAACTTTTTTTCTAAAGGACAAATATGGTCAAACAAAGTAATGGGACCTAAGTTGAGCCATCCCCTATCCATTAAAAAAAGAATCATCAAAATCGGTTCACTAGGTGAGACGCTATGAGTGGACAAACAAAAAAAAAAAACATACATACGGTATGAATTGATAACCGCCTCCTTTTTGAAGTCGGTTAAAAACGATAAAATACCGAACAAACTTCATTATAAAATGTTCTACAAACAATTATAAAACATAATATAAGCGTTTGAAACAATAATTAAAAATTATATATTTTTGAAAAAATCAGGAAAAAAACCTCGCTTTTCAGATGAAAATCCATGGTTGGAAAAATGAGCCACTCTCTATCTCTCAATCCTTATATGTCAGTGTTGTCAATCCCAAAACGAAAAGTTATTTCACAGATTATAATAAGTAGAATGTAAAGAGTCAACTACAAAAAAAAATCAACTAATTAAATCAGTTATTAAATGATTAGCAGCTGTTTAAAGTGTATGTCCGGTATACCGGACACCAGGTGTGAAGGGGTTAAATATGTCAGAAATAAAACTAGCGCCTCTAAATATTTGAGATAATTCCTTGAGTAAGTTAATGAACAAACCCTCGTTTTTACAGCACGCATTGCAAAAAATATTAGGTGCAGCAGTTTTGGATTTGCAAGGATTCCCTTTCTCAGTGCATGAAATTGAGAACTTTGGACACGACTGCAGTCATAATGTGAATGTACCGAAGTTCGAGGTTTGTTGCGTTTGTAAATGGTATCTGCCTTCATCACGAAACATGTGTCTTCAACTTCATTGCTATTAGTGCGGTTTTACTAATTAATTAATTCAATATATTTTGGGGCAATTAAGATCATTCATTGATTTCACTTTGTTGTGGCTTGACGGTCCTCTTTCTTTGTGTGACTAGTAGATAGAAAATCGTGTGTGTGTGTGTTTTTTTTTTTTTTTTCGTTTTCTTTTTCTAAAAAAAACTTTTTTACATCTTACAGATTCTTTTACTTTTCGTATTGCATTTTGAATTTTATTTAGTTTTAATGATTTATTAGTTTATTTTTATTTATATATTTATTTACAAAAGGATAATTTTTTTGCCTTTTAAAGTGATTTTTTTCTTTTTTTCGTAGATGTTATTTACTGGAGTTTTATTGATGCTGTGTACCTTGGAAATTTAAATGAAATCATTCGCGCATATTTCAAGTAATAAAAAGTTGTGATTAAAATTGTCTTTGGGGCTGTCCATAAAAATATCAAGCATTTTTTCTGAAATTTGATCCTCTCACTCCCTCGGTGTCACAAACTCACATTTCACTTTACTCCCTCCTTCCTCTTTGTCACATGTCACGCTGCTTTTCATAGGCATGTTGCTATAAAAAATGCGTGATATCGCCTTTCTAGAAACACCATCCCACCCCTTTTGACAAACTCTCGCAATATGCTGACATCCCTCACCCCCTCAAAATGTGATATCAATTGTGGACGATCCGTTTTGTTGACATTATTTTATTATTTGATTTTTAAGGGTGGTCCTTATTATAATGGTATTTTTTAAATTTTATTGCATTTATCATGCACGTATTAATTACATCCTTTTTCTATTTTTATAATGCCCAACACACACATACACACTACTAATTTTACTTCACGCATTTTCTCAACATTATTGAAACGTTTCATTGGAGTGTTAATAAACACTCATATAGAACGCATTACATACAGTAAAGAAATATACATATAGAGGCCCCGTCTATGGTAAAAATTAGATGAAATTGAAGACGGAATTATGGGATACAGCGGTGCAATGATAGGTGGGGTTATGATAACATGGTCGCTTTGCGAGAATAGTTTTCACCAATCTCGCAAAGGGACCGAATCAAGTAGTTGGCGGATTGGTTTGCATTTTAATTCATGTTTTAATGCAATTTCAAAAACGTGCTTCATAAAATTGCAACAATATCTAAGTTTAAATTGACAACCAATTGAGATTCAGTAATGGAATGTTTTGAACCAAAATGTATCTCAAGACACTTAGCAAGAAGCTAAGGATCTTGGGATACAGCGGTGCAACTTCCGGCTTCAATTTCTTAGTATATCGGGGCCTCTCTATGCAATGTCTTTACTCTATGTATACATAATAGTGAATTCACTGATGGAGTATCGCTCTGACGTCATCCACAATGAAACTCGTGCCACGGCATGATAATTTGGGTCATGTTTAACATGCAGGGAAATGCTTTATTTTGACAAGGCTGAATTGAATCCGGTAACTTGACTATTTTACTGGTCATTTTAGAAGAATGAAGCAACGAAAAAGGGGTCAACAATGAATGTTACCTACTGGAGTTTAGGGTTAATCCAATGGAGTTAGGTTTAAAATTTCAATTATCAGGATATCACCAAACTGGCAATGGCTTCGTTCAAATGTAGAATCAATTTTCACCCGTCATATCTTGACGGGCGATTTTCTAGTTTTAGGAAAACAAAGAAAAGAAAAAAGGGGTAAACAATGAACGCTGTCTACTGGATTTTTGGTTAATCCATTGGAGTTAGGGTTAAAATTTCAATTATCAGGATATCACCAAACAGCCAATGGCTTCGCTCAAATGTAGAAGTAATTTTCACCCGTCATATCTTGACGGGCGATTTTTTAGTTTTAGGAAAACAAAGAAACGAAAAAGGGGTAAACAATGAACGCTATCTACTGGAGTTTAAGGTTCATCCCCTGGAGTTAGGGTTAAAGTTTCAACCATCAAAATATCACCAAACAGGCAATGACTTCGTTCAAATGGAGAAGCAATTTTCACCCGTCACACCTTGACGGGCGATTTTCTAGTAATTAATCTATAACCATCAATGGCTACTTTTGTATGTATGTATGTATGTGCGGGGTAAACTTCAAAACTACAGGACGGATTTTAACCATTTTTTCACCATAGGTAGCTACATTATCAGGAAGTAACATAGGCTATAATTTATATCTAAAAAACTTAGTTTCAAAAAGTTATGATGGAAAACAGTAAATGTCTTGTAATTTCGCCATTAAATGATTAAATACAAAAGACCTTGAAACTAAAATTCAATGCCTTAAAACATCAATATTATAAGTAATCATAATGAAAATTTTGAATCAAGGCTTCTCCGGAGCAAACATGAGTTTAAAGACATTTAAACATTTGGAAACTCTTACTTTTTGCACCCTTAAGGGTGCTCTTCACTGAGAGTCTGAAAGATTCGGATCTAATGTTAACCTACGGAGAAAGTTGGAGCTTGTTTTACAAATTCCTGTGAAGTTTTCGGATCCGGTTTTTTTTCTGAGTATTTTTCAAGACCATGTCTGTTTCTTTTAGTTTTTACTTTTTTGATGTGTCCATTCTCCGATTTTTTAAAATTCGAGAAAAAATGAATTTCTTCGAAAACGAGGTACTGTTGGACATTTCGCTCTGTAAAACATCTGCAACTCGTGCTATCGAAATTTTAAGAACGCCCTGACACGCAAAATATTTCCAGCTCTCTTTTGAGATCTTGTTTGAAATAATGCGACCATTTTTTAAACAAATATCATGTTCTAACTATTGAAAAAAATTTCAAAATACGTTCACTTTTTGCATTCGCCCCGCCCTTTATTAGAAACCTCCCCTTTTTGAGGGGTAAGCACAGACTTAAGGGGTAAGTGCTAATGGGGTGTAAGATTTATTACCCTCTCATTAGTTCCCCTCAATGACCTCCGCTGGACGTCCTTTCTTCTTTCCTCTTTTCCTATAAGGCTTTCGTGAAGAATCAAGTGCTTTTGAAAGTGAATCCATGTAGATGCGTGCTATTAGCTGTTAAATTCGCAACATCTGCTTTTTTTCAAATTTGTGGTTTGAAAAGAAATCGATTTGAAAGGAATATTTCTGAGTCAAATTGTTTATTTACAATATAATGAACATTGTTACAATGCTGTCGAATGCGAAAAGTTGACATTTTTCCCTTCCAGTAGAAAAATATTTTTATATATAGATTAAATCGTATTCCAGATACTGGGTATTTTGCATCGTTTTACATGTGTTTTATGTTACTACAAATGGTACACACATAAAGTGCTTTCCACAGCTCAACAAACATTTTTGAAAATTATTTGTGTCTTTAAGAGCCAGACTCGTCAAATTTCTTTAGAAGGTTTGGGAGGTGGAAAATTCAATTGCGGAAAACATTCCGTACACCAACATACTCATTAAACACATAGAAAATCATGAAAAATATATTAGCAATTTAATATAATTCAGTTAATGTAAAAAACACACCGTGGTAGAATTACTAAGCATTGTATGTATTAGTTTTAATGACGTTTTCAGCCTTATGTTGCCGACAAAGCTAACTAAAATGTGAACAATATAGAATGGGGGGTTACAAGTTTTCACTGTTTTCTATTTTCATTCTCAGAAGCTAGATCAGCATTTTAATACAATGTAGAAAAAATTAATTACAGGCATAAAGGTTTTCAGGTCACATAAGCACCCCCCCCCCCCCCCCTTAAAAAAACATCATTAAAGATCGTCTTAAATTTCGTTTTTATGGCTTTAATTTCAAAAAATTTCGGGAAGGGAGTTTGTGAAAAGTCCTTCTTTGACCATAAAAAAAAAAAAGTCGTCTAAAATTGCATTTTTGGATTTCAAAAACCTGCATGTCCCCAACGTTATTAAAGATGGCCTACAATCATGTTTATAACACTTTAAAAATTTTGCCTCCCCCCCCCCCAACATCACACTAAGACTGCGTTTTTAGACTATTTCGAAAAATTCCGGGGAAAGCTTCCGAACTCCCCGTTTCCTAACAGAATTGAAGAACCTGAAATTGTGTTTTTGGCGTTTCAAGTTCAAAAATTTGCTGGTGGAAGATCACAGGACCTCTTACTTACTTCCAAATACTACCAGAGATCGTCTAAAAGTGCATTTTGAAAATTTTTATTTTCGAGAAAATTAAAAGGCATAGCCCTCAAACAGAGTGCTTGGGAAAATAGGGAGTATTTCTGAGTAAATAGTATGCTTACGATAAAGATCATGTTAATTAAATATAGAAATGGTTCCCTCTCCTAAACAAGAAGCTAAATCCTTTCTCTCGCTGTATTTACATATTACTAGGAGTCAATAGAATGGAAAATGTGGGATCTCAAAAAAGATTTTTGTTCTATACGAATGAAAATTACTTGATAATCATTGGATTGGAACATTCATTTTATTCTGTGACTGAAGACAGGATACGATAATTTTTCGGCACAGAAGTGCGTAACACAGAACTTAAAAGAAAAAGTTTGTCTTGTTTGTTTTTTTTTTTAATTGTGAACCCTTACTTGTACCTATAATTGCTTTCCTAAATGTAAGCTGTTCATTTTCATTTTTGTTTCAACTTTATGTATTTCCTGCAAATCTGTTTCTTGCCCTTTTTTTATTTTTTATTATTGATTCATTAAATGCAAGATGCATGAAAACGAGGCAGAGCGATAAAAACTTTAAAATCTGGCAGAGCGAGGCGTTGAGATTTTTTTCCATCTAAGTTTTTCGAGTTTTTTTTTTTTTTTTTTTCAGGCAGATATACATGTAGGTAATATTTTCGTGCCTCCTGAGAAAAAGTACAACCCTTAATATTTATTATGACAACTAACGAGGATCAGACACTCACAAGACTTATTAGAAAATTTTAATAAAAGCTCAATGTGTTGAAGTAGAAGCACTATATACACTATATGACCAAAAGCATTGGGACACTTTCAAAAATTCACATGTTTAGGGATTTCTCGAGAAATAATAGTCCAATTGCTCTATAATTTGTTTCGCATAAAATGTATACTCTAGTTGTCATTTTCCAATAAAAATTAAGTCTGCTATTCATTTAGGGGACCGACAACAAATTGAGTAAAAAAGTTTTTTGATAATTTTTCATTGCAAATTGCTGGGAATAAGCTATAATTTTCAGAAATGAGTTAAAAATCTATCAAAAACTTATTTTTATATTTTTGTGAAAGTATCTCTTATACCCATGGAAATATAAGCATTTCTTTCAAAAATGCAAAATTTTTTTGAAGGTTTTCGCCTTATATTACGCAGAGTATTTCGTCAAACGTTACTAAACTTTTAAAATATTTGACAGCATTTTAGAGAAACATAATAATAAAATTTGAAGTTAAAATATTGAAAATTTGTTGAAATATGAACAGTTAAAGCTATTAATTTTTCACTGCGCAGACACGAAAGATAGCAATTTATAACGTTCATAATTCAAAGCTCAGATACATCCTACAATCCATGAAAAAAATTCCACCGCAATTTCTTTAAATTTTAAAAAGTTATCAGCAATCTAATGAGCCGAATTTCTATAATTCTAGGATAGGCGACGAATGGTAAGGAATTGTTAGCAAACTGGCAACACTTTCCTGCCATCGCTATAGAGTGATTCATGATAAGAACAGATTATTTGTTGCTGGTCCCCTAAATGAATAGCAGACTTAATTGTTATTGGATTTGACGTCTGGAGTATACTTTTCATGAGAAAAAAATTACAGAGCAGAGAGCAATTGGTCTTTTATTTTTTGAGAAATCCGTAAAATTGTGAATTTTTGAAAGTGTCCCAATACTTTTGGTCATATAGTGCATGTAATACCTCATGTATTTTGCCGAATTTAGTAACTGGGAATCTGAGACTCTAAAAGTGCTAGGTTTAGTTTTATTGCAAAATTTCAACGCAAGATAGTTTACAAACATTGAGAGTGGGGGAAAAAGTGATTTTTGCCTTTGAGCTTGGAGCAGGGTGAGCACCCTTGCATACAAAGATCAGAGAAAAATCTTTAATTTTTCAAATTCAGGAAATCCTTATCCGTAGCCGTCCGCGACTTTGCCGTTGTTATGCTCAATTTGAAAGAACTTTCACCATAACAACCCCTTGAGAAATGCTATCGTAGCCTTCTCATCTGCATATAGTACTTAGATAAATAAATAAATATTTTTTCAAAAAGAAAAGGATTCAAAGATAAAGATTAGGGGAATTTTCTGGTCACCAGTGGTGAGAAAAGGTATTTATAGTAGCCACATTTTTTTCTAGTCGCCACTACATTTGTAAAACAGGTAACTAACCAACAAAGTAGTATTTAATTTAGCACTAAAATATAAATATTATCAGTTCAAATAAAGGTTAATGTAACTAATTAGTGGCATTAATGTTTATTGTACAATCAAGTATTAACTATGCAAAGAGGATCTAGTTTCATTTTTAAGAATGTTTTCTGCTAACTCGGATGGGGTTGGGGAGAGTGGCAAACAGGCAGAGGAAGTGAAAGAATTTCGCCAACCGGTAACTAGTTAGTCCCCACTTTTATTCGGCACTCGATTTTTCAAATTTATTAAGTAGGATCATCCATTTTTAAAGAATATTTTTTGGTTAGAATTTGGAGTTCATTTCGTTAAAATTCAGTGTGGTCATGCAGGCTATCTTTTTTTTCCTTCCTTTTTTGATATTATCAATTTTCAATAACGAACATTTTTCTAAAAATAAAACGAATTTATAAATTTATTGCAAATATTCATTCATTCGTTAATTTTTCCTAGATGAGATCAGGAACCGTATTAATGGGGGAAAAAATCTTCGTTTCAAAAATTAATTTTAGTGCGAATGCAAATAAATTAATATCACAAGCGGGATTGCAAAATGCCGCGCCTTTTACACTGAGTTATTTTTCTTTTACCTATGTAGTCAAGACTCAAGAGGGAAAGAACTAGAATTTCCTTGGAAGGGTCTGTAAAAAGCTGCGGTTTCATTTCGCCGTCAGCTATTACCTCCTTCGACTACTCTGCACAGCAGGGGAGCGTCCGGTCTGTCCCCTTGCAAAATGTGACAGGTCACATGATCCACACTTTCATCGGCCACCGCTCGTTCTATTGGTTGTTGAAGTGTCAATCACTTCACTGATGTACACTGCTTTCGTTTAAAGAAAAGGCCCATTTTCAAGCGAGATGGTTTTTCTTTCCCACTGAAGAGCAGCCTTAAGGGGTCACAGTCAGTACCTTTCAAACATTTTTTTTTTAATTTAAGTAAATTTTATATTTCTTTGAAACCATATCATGTATACTTATTTCTTAATCAATAATTTATTTTCAAAATTTAAAAATATTGCCTACGTTTTTTAAAAATTTAAAAAATTGAAGAAAATTTCAATTTTTTGAAATCCCTAAAACTTGTTCATTTTTGCACTAATTAATTTTTTTTTTTTGCTAAACGATCACTATAATCATCTCTAAAAATCTGTGCATTCATTTGCTTATGAGTTTATTAGAAAATTTTCTGTGATTGATTATGTAAAAAATCAAAGTTTTTTTTTTTTTAAATTGGTTTTTAAAGGTTTAACATGCTCTAAACATTTGAGTAATTTATAAAATGCTTATCCAATGCACAGTTTTGTCAAATATGTTATCGCAATTGCAAAAAGTATTATTTTAAAGCTGTATCTTTAATAGAAAAAAAATCCTTAGGGATTCTAATGACATGAAAACACAAAAATACCATCATCGAGAAAAAGCAGTTTAAAGTTTTTCTTTTGCATAAAAATACATAGCGAGCATGGCCTAAAACCACTCATGACTTTTTAAATATTTGAACTAAAGCAATGAAACTTTTTCCCTGTGTTCAAAATAGTTTTAACTTTTGAAATAAGCAATAAAAAATTTTTTGATCGTTTCATCATTTTTGAAGTACTGTAACCTCTTAAAGAAACACGATAGAGAGCTTTTTTGTTTTCTTTTGTGTGTGGGTACTATTTAATAAAATAAAGCGCACTGTTATTTTAGTGATCTTTGTTTTTGTTAGTTCATATTTTGGAAATTCTTCAAATTTTCATATGCTTTCGTTTCTAAATCAATACTCGTTCGTTCTTTATACTTATAGCTATTTGACTTTTATGGGTAAGGAAAAAGCTCGATTTTTAATCACGTCAAAGCGGTGTGTTTTGAGTTCTTT
>NW_026558268.1:0-17273 GCF_026930045.1 Uloborus diversus
TTACTTTTGTTTAATTCTTGAAGCATTTCAAAATAGTAAAATAGCTTTAAAGGAAGTAAATACAGTAGGCGCCGCTTAATGTGATCATGGTTAATGTTATCATTCGTTATCAGAATCACGAAATCCCGGAACACTTGTATGTTAACACACGTTAAAAAAGTCGGATATTGTAATCAGCATCTTCGTTTATTGTTGTCACTTTTTCATAAACTTCCCATTTTTCCCCGTTTTTGTTCCTCAATTAACAGAAATACATAGGCAAACCCTGACGAGACTAGCTTTCTGTGTAACATTTTGTGGTTTTCAATAGCAGTTCAAATTTTTTCTAGGAATGAAGCTACAGAAAGTTTGCCCCCAGTGACCAAAAAATTCAGTTGCTGGACATGTTGCAGGCATTGATGTAGGACCTCCATTGTTGCCATTACTTTGTAAACTATTAAAGAAATGTGTCGAGATTGAAAACAAAGCGAAGTTAAATTAAAATTTAAACAACAAGCAAAACCATGCTGGAGAAGATAGGAAAGCTGAATGTGCATTGAAACTGGTTTACGAATTTCAGGGAAAAGGTCATATTTTACTTCACCTATTACTATGTGATTAAAAATTGCATAATTTAGCTTTAAGACTGTCCCATTTTATGAAAAAAACTTCCTTTACCCAATAGATGGCGCAAAATGTTGCACCCTGGTTGTGACGAAAGCATCATGCTCGTTGTACGTTTTAGCCGCAAACTAGTTTTACAACTGACAGGATTTACGCGACATCCAGAAAAGGGGACAAACCGGAATTTGTGTGGAGGAGATATTGTTCTTCAGAGGAGTCAGTGAGGAATGTCTTTCATTGTTCGAAACACACCCCTCAAGTGCCTTCAGGCATTGACAGCGCGAAGGAATCGGAAAAGCAAACAAAACCGCTGCAGAGAAATGAGATGAGAGCATTTTTGCTTCGATTTGAAGTTTAGATCAGAAATGATTTCGTTATACTAAGGGTTCATCTTTTTAACCGCGGAAACTTCGGTAAATTTATCGCAACATATTTTAGAAATGTCTTCTTTTTGGCTATTAAATCTACTAATAAAAGTTGTCAATCTAATGTTTTTTTTTTTTTTAAATATTAATCTTTAGAAGCTTTGTTTCCTTCATGCTGCATTTATAGAAATTGCTAAATAGTAATAGAAAAGACTGGAAAGTTTGTTAAATCAGACTTGGACAGTTTAAAAGAAAATTGTGTTTGAAAGGTCACATTTTTTTAATCTTTACGAGGAATTTTACCTTTTGTTCATGACAAAGGTCCACAAAAATTACCATGGAATTACAGAGAAAACTTGGTGGTACGAATCTTTTAAAATTTTGAAGAAGAAAACATAGTTTTTTACGGCATTTAACAGGGCCCAGTCGTGCAAAGAGGGGGAGGAACAGCCCCCCCCCCCCCCGAGATCGATCTTAGTTTTCGCCTAACTTGGAAATAGTCGGGGGGCTACGGGGGAAGAAACTGCAAATTGTGATAAAATTATGAAACTCGGCATGCTTGTAGACATTGTATAAACAAAAATTTTACAAAGGGGAGGCATTCCAAAATCCCCCCCCCCCGGCTGCCATTTCTGGTCCAGAACAAAAAACGGCGATTCTTTTTAAATTTTCGTTATTATAATTTTTTTAATCATTGGTTGTGTCATTCCATGGATGTTTATTACATTTTTTATTATTTAAAACTCCAAAAAATCTAATTTCAGAAATAACTTCACAAAAAATGGTTTTTTAAAAATAAAATCAATATTTTTAAATTATGAGTTCTCTGAAGTGAATTTTTCCCCCATAACAGAATTACAGGTTTCTGAGTTTGAAGATACATTACATTTGTGTTATATCAAAGTAGGATTCCAGTTATCCAAACTCTAATTGCCCGAACTGTCCAATTATCCGGTCATGATGCCCCTCGTTTTAAATGACTGAGCACGCATAATTGAAACTATTTGAGAAGGGTATAATAGAATAAGGACTTGATGAAAAAAGAGAGAAAAAAAATTAATTTTCAGACAACATAATTCTAATAGAAAGAAATTTAAAGTTAATTTCAAATTTCTGTTCATTATTATTATCGCTATTGTTGCTGTTTTTAATTCTCCGTCACCCAATTGATCATCAGTAAGCTTTTTCTCATTTTATAATTAAAAAAAACAAAAACATATATATATATATAAACAAATTCAAGTTTTGGAGCACCGTATCAAAGCTGGTGCTTTTAAAATTAAAGTTTATTAGATCATAGATTTCAACTAACTTTAGTATCGTTACTGAAACTTTGAAGGAGTTGATTTTGTGTGTGTGTTATATACAAATATACGTGTACAATATACGAATTTTGTATTAACTTATCCAATTATTTAAGACATTTTTAAACACCCTTTAAACTGTTCCAGACCATTTCTTAACAATATATTACCGTTTCTTGCATAAACAGCTGAATTTTTACCGTATTTTTTAAAAAAAACAGCAGTATTCAAACGATGCACAATATCAATTATCAATGGGAGAGAGAGACATGAAAAAAAAAAACAGTACGGTACATATACAGTATGCAGTAATAATAAAGCACTACACTGTAATAGTACTATACAGTATTGCTGTGCTATCTTCGATCAGTGGCGGATTTACATTCTTTTCAAGGGGGTGGCGGTTGAAAAACGTGGAAGCCATATTTCTCCCCTCAACCCACTATGTAGGGGGGAGGGAATCAATTGCCCACTTTTAGCCTGTATTTTAAATTTTAATCACCCCCTATCGCCCCTCACAAACTTATCGCTCCCCTCAAGAGTTAAATCTCCCTTTTGGTGGCTATCACCCCCAGGTTTAGAAACCACTGTTCTAAATCATAGCAAAATGTATCATCATACCAGTATAGTGTAGTCCATGGAAGAAAAAGGTTGGAAGATACATATAGAAATATAAAAATTATTAATGTTCAAAAAAGAGGGGAGGGGCGAGCTTCGGTTTCAAATTAAAAAGTGGGTAATGCTGTCCATCTTCGACTACAGTCTCAACTTAATTTAAAGCAAATTTGTGGAATGTACTTGATTGAAATTAATAGCAAAAGCTAGTAATTCCTTTAATTCTGTATTATTGGTTTTCGAAAATGACAGTTACGGAGGGGGCGGTCGTCTCCACCACCCCCCTGGTAAATCCGCCACTGCCTTCGAACCATTTTTTAGAGTTTCAAGCGTTCAAGAATTCCTTATCTTGTCACAAATTTTCACTTTTTCTTTCTATCTTCACAAACATAGCATGAAACAGCGTGCTTTGGTGCAGAATATTTCATCACCTTTCATATTTAGAATTTAAAATATTAAAAGAAAATTGTGGAGTTGTTATTTATACACACTAACAAAGCGATGTTTTGACTAGCGCTGGGTGGGAACTAGAGCAGTTAGTGATGCTAAAAGGATGAAAGTATATTCACGAAACTAATATTTAGTAGTAAATAGCGAAGCCGTCATTTTGCGCCACGATTCCTTTCCAAAAGTTTTCGTGTTGTGGGTGAGAAATTTGCGTTAGCTCTAACATTCGTTACTCGAGAAAAACTCGCGTTATAGGCATTTGGCGTAAGTTGAATCGCTTTGGAGCGGAAGCCGACTGTATATGAGAGATATAAATGTTCAATTTTGATTGGGGAAAATGTAAATTTATCATACATTTCACGACAGTATATTTTTTAGTATTATAGTTTAAAGTTGGTTGTATTCAAAACGTTGATCAGAATAAAACATGCGTCTTGTTTTGCCACAATGACTTGAGCAGAAAACGGACAACCAAGTTAGAAAAGTTACTTATTGGATTTAGTTCAAGCACTTCTCTGCTTCCCAAACGTGATGAAATTTTAACTAAATACTGATTTTTTTCCCTTTTGTTTTAGCAAGATTAGTGAACTCCCCCCCCCCCTTCGATGATGAGTAGTCATTTGATTGTCATCATTTTTATTTGGAGGAGAATGGAATATATACTATGACTACGAGCATTCTTCGGAAGGGCTAGAGAGGTGAAAACCAGGAAAATATGTAGCAAAAAGAGAGATCCAATGGGGTATTCCCCCAAAAATATTTTAAAAATCAATAAAACGATCTATCCTTCCTAGATTTCGTTTCAAAGTTTATTTCAGGTCCGTCATTTGGGAAATCAGGGTGAGGAGGGGCCATTGGAACCCCCTGGATTTTAGAAATATTTTTAAAAAAAGTAGTCTTTTTGTTCGTATTTTTTGTTTGTTCCTTTAAATATTAGGCAAATGTTTGGATAGGTAGCCTCTCCCCCGGAATTTTTCCGGAATTGAAGTTACCAAAACGTATTTTAATCAAGTTTTAGTGATTGGGGGGGGGGGGGAGAAATGATTGGGGGTAATATGAAGGAAACTTTGGAAATTTAAGTTTCAGAAATAGAATAGTAGATTATCTTTGATGGCAAGGCGAAACGATCGGAGACCCTCACCCGGAATTTTTTTTTAAATTTAAATCCTGAAAAGGAATGTTTGTACGGTCTTTAATTATGCAAAAGGAATAGAAGGCACTCCTGTGAAATATTTCCGAAATTGAAAGCTTAAAAATCCATTTCTTTGCTATTTTTAGGGAATGGGATAGGGTTCTAGGAACTTCTCGAAATATTTCCAAAATTAAGTCCTGAAAACGCAATTACATGACATCTTTCAGGATGAGGGTTGGGGTTAAGAGACTGTCTCACAAAAAAATTCGATATTGAAGTTCCAAAAACTAACTTTCAGACAATTTTAGATAATGTTATAGTGAGGTTTTTTTCGACTCTTTCGCGGCAATTTGTAGGGATGCAAGTCCGTAAACCAAAATGTAATAATGCTGAGGGATCATCAGGCTCTTTAAATTCGCCACTACGCTCAAGTATTGATGCTTCTCTAAAATGATTTTTTTCCTCTACATATTTTAGTTTTTAAACTGTTTAATGATATGTTTTTGAATGTGTTCTCTTATAAGAAATTCTTCGCGACTCCCTTGGAAGTCACAACATGCTGGTTGGGAACCGCTGATCTGGAGCATTAGTAATTAACCAAGCTAGTCAATTAATGGTTAAAATATTTTTTTTCTCAATAAAAGTTGTACTATACACATTCATATCTTTAGCATAAAAATGTTTGTAATTACTTTGGTATAAAGAAAAAAGCTTTAAAACTAGCATTTAACTATGTCATTACTACAGGTAGATCGTGTTTGTTAATTACTGGCGTTGAAGGCATTTTAGATCAATGCATGTAATCGACCAACCTTCAATAACAAACAGCATAAATGGATAGTTATTAAATGCATTTTTTTTCCTTCACTGAGAATAAGCATTGATCAGCATATCTCAGTAAATGAACCTGTAAAATTAAATTTAACCTAGAAAAAGGTGATTCAACATTTTATCTGATAACAATTTGCACCAGTAAGAAAAGTGACTTCCTTGAAAACTTCTAGATGTCTCTGTAAGTATATCGTACGTAACCTTCATAATGGTCAAATCAAAACCTTTGTTACAACTTAGTTCAACTTACTGGCTGATGGTCAGTAACTCGCGGATCACACTATAATACTTCCTGTGCAATTTAAATAAACGCTTATCAATATCATGTTTACTTAATCTGTTACTTTTCCAAGTCTAAAACTTTAAAGTATAAAATTGAGATGAAGATTTACTTAATCCATTTGCACAAATTTGACATTTTTATGCTTGTATTTGCAATTTATTCCCAGAATTTTAAGCTTTGTCTTAAAATTTTGATACATTCAAATATAAAAACCATTAAACGTTACATAATATACGAAGTACCTACTTTCTAAAAAAGTTTCGTGTCTACAAGGTAATGATTTGAGCCTATTACGCGTACGCACACAATATGTAAAAATCTTTACTTTTCAAGTTCAATTTTTTTTTTTTGAAAGTTCATATATTATCATACATAATACTTTGCTCTTTGTTATAAAGGGCAAATATATGCACAAAGATGTCACACCTGCGCAAATGGATTGAGCAAGGTTTTTTTAATTAAATAAGAACTATTTTCAGATCATCTTTGTCCTTCGTTAACATTAGAAAATATTAATTACTTCTTGAAAAATAGTTAAAATCGTTGTTGAAATAAAATATCACGAAATTTTAATGATCTCTGTTGCGTCAATTTAGAAAGATATTCATTGCGGATTAGGAAAGATTGTGTGGCGAGCACTCGTAGGCCAACCCTCCAATTCTAGTTCACCCACCTGTTTCTAATAACACGGAAAATACACACGGGGACGTCCTCCCTCCCCCCTTTCTCTTTCCTTGACTACAATCACTGCCGCCTCGAGCCCAAGCTACAAGCACTGACATCCGATACCACTGGCCATCACTTCGGGCACACGCATGGAAAGCCTCACTTTTTCGCAAAAATCTAGTTCATCTGCAAAACTGACTGATGGCGATATTTGTCCGGCGGGATCTCCACGCGATCACGAACAATTGGTTTTAGAGAAAAAAAAATCTAGACTGATTTATGAAGAATATGAAGGAATGAAACTTGTTACAGAAAGTTTATGGTCCATATGGAATCATTTATTAGCATAAAAATGAGAAAAAAGCCGAGCTATTAATAAAATAGACCTTAATTTCACGTATCCTTACTTATTCGAGTTTTTGACGCCATCTATTGGCACTTTAGGCAACTATAAGATTAGTGGACAGAATCGAGTAAGTTTCAGAACACGTGAGCATTGAAAAAATTTTTAATGATATTTACAAAATATTTCAATTGCAATGCGTCTACATTGTTTCTATGGTTCAGAGAAAAAAATCTCGAATCTCTGTGTTTAGATGATTTTTCATGAATGTGTTTAAGAGAAATATTTCATATTTGACAAAAAGTACTTTTTAATATCATTTTGTGATAAATGTAGGTAACTCAGCAGCAATTTACTTCATGCACGTTGTTTTTTACACATTCATCTGATATAGTAAAAAGTTTCATTGCAATCCGGCGATTAGATTTTTTTTGTCGCTGTTCCCAAAGAGTCAAGTTTAGCATGTTTTTCTACCGGAACAGCCTTAACTTTTCATAATTCAGATATTTCCATTCTGTCAATTTAATAATTTATAATTTAAAACTGCGTTCAGTTGAGTCATTGTGATTTTAACTTGAGGTTGCCAAAATAAATGCACCTTAATTGGAAAAAAATCATTTTGTGTCTCCTGGATTCTTTTTGGTTATTGTTATCAGTCGGTTATTGTTATCAAATTGTATTTGTCACAAAGTGATCACATTAAGCGGTGCCTACTGTAATCAGTTGCACATTTCCATAACTACTCTGCTTTGTGAAAATGCCTCAATCAATTTTTTTTTTCATTTAATATTGGAGACATTGGAGTTATACAACAAGTAAACTTTGCCCAGGTTCTCAGGATGCAATTCAAAGTCGCATTAACTAATTATCCCATTTACAAGTTGTGCATGGTTAAAAGATAATACAATTCACTTCATTATGGAAGTAAGTTATTGCATCATGACAAATATGCTTCATGGGATAGTTTAAAATGCCAACGTAACTGATCTGAAAACGGAATTGATTTAGCTATAAAAAGAAAATGTTCTGATTGCTGTAGAGCTCAATCAAAAATGATGCATAACATGCAAACTAGTGCTTTTTTTACTTCCTTTTACAAAAAAGGAAGTATTGTATTCGCGAAAAAATTTTCTCTCAAAAATCGACTTTAATTTCCATTTTACTCACCCCCGAATGAATATTGAGTTTTTTTTTTCGACTCGACCACACGTGGATAAGTGCCTATAAGAACGTATAGACACTCGAAATATCCATAATGACGATTCCCGAGATAATTACAACGAATTTTCTCGTGACGCCTGTATATACGTATGTGCGTATGTATGTCACATAACTCAAGAACGGTAACTCCAAGAAAGTTGAAATTTGGTACGTAGACTCTTAGGGGGGTCTAGTTGTGCATCTCCCCTTTTGGTTGCATTCGGGTGTTTCTAAAGGGGTCTTTTGTCTCTTTTTTTTGGGGGGAGAAGAATCATTGTTAATTTCGATGTAAACTCAAGTGGTGTTATGGTTTGACGGACACTTGGCGATATATCGTCAGTCTTTTGGTTGCCAAGTTTTGTCGCCAACTTGGTGACAAATTTGGCGGGTTTTTTTTTTTTTTTTTTTTAATCTGTTTCAATTTGGACACTTTTGGTGATATTTAGAGAGTAAACTATTGAATCACATTAAAATTGCTAGTAATGGGGAAATGACATTAAATTGGAGTAGGGGAATAATGAGAGTTCTGCAACAGGAGGCGGTGGCGCTAGTATGCATCTACAATCCGCCTCCCCCTCCCACTCTTCCTCCCACCGCCTCCTCCACTTCCTCCCCACCCCCTCCCGACCTTGGGGTTGACCCTCCCCACGACCGGGGCCGCCGCGAGAACCCGTAGAAGGTGACGAGGGTTTTTCCCGCGTTTTAGATATTTTTCCCGCGTTTTCGGACTTAGAATATTTTGAACTTGTTGTCATGGTATCCACAAAGTTTTTACTTTTTGGATGGCGAGTTTCGGTTTTGGAATGGCAACACTTGTTGTCATGACAACCAGAGTTTTTAGTTTTCGGTTGGCAACACTTGTTGCTATGTTTTAACTTATGCTATGTTTAACGTCGGTGGCGCCATCTATTGAGATATTTCCGGACTTTGAATAATTTCGACGAATATTTGTCAAGACAACCAAAGTTTCGCGAATTTAATTATTTTTATTTTTACAGAGTGTCGCTGCTGGGAATCGAACACACGATCTCCAAAAGGTCTTAGTAGCTGTCAGATTTAGACACGCGCAAACTGACCAAGCTACTAAGACCTGAGTGTAAGCACGTTAATTATCATCTCAATATAATTTTCACATGAGGTAAATGCACATGGCGCCATCTATCGTGACTTTGAGTATTTTTTTCTGGACTTTGAATAATTTCGACGAATGGTTGTCAAGACAACCAAAGTTTCGCGAATTTAATTATTTTTTGATTATTTCAATGCTTTATGAACTTGGATTATTTTTCATGAATTTGATTATTCATTTTAGAGTTCGAATATTTTTTAACATTCAGATCTTAGACTAATTCGACGTCTTTCGTTCTTTTGATTATTTTCGAGCGTTTTCAAACTTTAAATATTTTTCACAAAACTTTTTTTTTTTTCATGCATTTTTGGACTAGAAATTTTTTCACATCCATACATTTAGGATTTCGATTATTTTTTCTAGTTAGGTCTTTGACTATTTTAAAGCTCTTTTGTCTATTTTTAGCAATTTGTAGACTTAGTTTATTTTTATACCTTTTGATTTCTAATTACTTTTTCATCTTTTATTCATTTACAAGTGTAATCGACTTTATCATTTTTCCAACTTAAACTATTTTTTTCATCATTTAGGAGTTCAATTGTATTTTCATACATATTTACACTTAAAATATTTTTCGAATTTTGATTTTCTTTTTCATGCATTTCAAACTTTATCATTTTTACAACTTTGGTTCTTTGCACGAATTTCAAAACTTGCAATCAATTTACTCTTAGTAGTAATTAACACTTATCATTAACAAATTTTCACGAATTTTAAAAATCAACTTAATTAATTTTTTCCAGTAAGCAAATTTCGCACTCAAGTTACATTTCATCACTACATATGCTTTTCAAGAGATTCATTTAATTTATCACATTTTATTTAATCAACTCCAATAATTATTTTTTGATTAGTATTTAACTTAGTCATTTCATCGCATAGTATTTTACTTTATTATTTTTTTTCATACAAGCACTCTTGTTAGAATAAAACAAAATTTTCATGAATTTGAATCACTTTGACTATTTCATTTTCCCAATAATATTTTATTTTACTTTAACATATTCTCACGCGTTTTACTATTTATCATTCATTTACCAAAGTGATGAAAAATGTTCCCGCTATTATATTCAAAATACAACTCTTTCAATATAGTTATTTTCCAAGACGAAAGTTAACAAGTTTTTCTAAATTATTACTTTACAGCCAACTAATTTCATTAACAGAGTTTTCAATACAATTTATAAATTTCAGTTTTATTTATTAATTTTTCATTCGCATGCAAATAAATTCAAAGTCGCAAATTTCATTCAAGTCGGCTTCAATTTTGTATAACTGAAGAAGCTTCCAACAAAACACTCCCACATCACAACCAAGACTTACAAAAGATATTTTTACAAAATTTCAAATCATTTCAAGAATATACACACTCATAGAAAATCCCCAACAAAATAAAATAAAAAGTTGGCTTAACACAATTTTAGACCTATCATAAGTACTATATTTGCTCCTTTTAAAGAATTTTCATTAAACTTCGAATTAATTTAATGCTAGTTCATGATCAACATAAACAGATAGGAACAGACACACACAATCTTCGTGAAAAAAAAAAAAAAAAAAAAACCCCGGAAACAATAGTAAATTTATCATACGAAGAAAAAAATATTTTAAAGTCAAAAATCCAACCTTTGTAGGAAAAGACTCCTCCAATACTTATGCATTGATGCATTATTGAAGATAATGAATAATATTACAAAATATGCGTCGATTTTAAATTTAACAACGGCATAAAATGTAATATTATCCAAACTTCATTTCCATGCCTTCCTAGAATGTTCTGACTGCAACCAACACTCTCTTCGCTAAGCGTCCATCCACATCGAAAGCGCAATGGATAATGAAAGATGAAACATAGGCTTATCTCAGATTTTATCTTATCATAGTGAGTCATGGAATTCACGTGGTAAGATTTCAACTCAATACTAACGGCTGTAAACACATGTGACCTCTTATATCGCTGATAAATGTTAGATATCACAACAAAACCATTTGTAATAATCTTATCGCCCAAAAACTTAATTAAAGAAGATACATCGATTTAAATCTTTATTTGAAACTAATTTCCTAATTAATTTCAAAACCACTGTCGACGATTTATTTATTTTTTATTTTTTCCCGAACTTGAACTGTCTACAAAGTTATTCTATTCTATTCGTTTCTCATGCACACACACACACACACACACACACACACACACACACACACACACACACACACTTAAAGACTTAATTTTTTCTATTCGCAATCATTCCACCATAACATTTTACATTTTCAAAAAGACCATAGTTATTACTTTTTTAAACTGAGTTGTTTTCCAATGATTATTTCACTGTGGAGATTATTTTCAGTGCGTTCTTATTCTTTTAATAGTTTTCACCAATTAAGCATTACAATTATTTATTCTTCCAAAAACATAGCGATTTTCACATTTCCAAAAAATATTTCTAGTGATTTTATTTTTACAACAGCGAATTCAATTTCCTTAGAAATTTTCGAATGTATTTTGTCATATTAAAACGAATGCATTATTCAAGTTATACATATGTACATGGTGTAGCAATCAACCTTGAATGAATAATTGCAGGTCTTAACATATAAAAAAAATTTCAACTTGTAAGAATATTTCTTTTTTTTTTTTTGTTTCAAAACAATATTTTTTCAAACTTGTAATATTTTTCTACTTAGAAAATGAAATCAAATATTTTTTTTTCTTCAATTATATAAAATGTTTTTAAGAATTAATTTCTCAAACTTGTAATGTATTTCCACTAATTAAAAAAAATCAATTTTTTTTTTCAATCATATAAAAATAAATTTTTAATCTTACAAAAATAATTTTTTCCGCAAAAATATTTTTTTCAAAACAAAAAATAATATTTTTATAACATATTATTTTTTTTTCTTTTCAACCTTTTTTCACAAAACTATTTTTTTTTTTTTCATTTTTTTTTTTTTCAAATTTACAAAAATAAATTTAATCAACTGAATCTTTAAACAGAATGATTTAATTAATTTTAAAACTAGCAATCACTTTACTTTTTGTATTAATAACAACTATTGTTAATCCATTTACTCTTTGCACTCTCAGTATTAATTAGCACACATGCATTACAAATAATAGTAATGTTTAAGATACTTATAAATCATTCACTCAAGCTTTCAAATATCCAATTATCATGTTATTGTTCAATCATGTGAGGGAACTTGTAATGAAACTTTACTCATCAATCGAAATTATAAGCGAAAATATCACATTTTTAGCAATTAATATAATCATACAATTAACTTTGAATTTAAGAAAATTAAAAACTCTTATACACTTAGTAACACATCGGTCGAAATGGTTTACGATCAGGTGAGTGTCTTTTATCAATTGAGAGAACAACATAGTTGAGAAAGAGCGCTCACATTTCATATTAGAATTTATAAGTCTTTAAGGTATTTCTCCAATATTGAATGCAGTATTAATACGTATGAATTTCAACATGTGAATGTGACTGTATATTATTTTTCAACACATTAACTTGTTTAAGGTTCACTATCATAATTTTCAACTTTTTCTTAACATATGTTGAAATATTTTATGTGTGTCAATCTATTGAAATATCACAAAAATCATATTCTCACTCAAACTTTATTACAATACCATACAGTGAAACAAACAAAATACAGCCATTCTAAAGCTTGCTTACAAGAAAACGCATGTAGAAATATATGAAAGATTAATTTCAAAGCACAAATCATCAACTATATACAACGCAAAGCAATAAAACAAGTTTAACTGCCTTAAAGGATAACAGATACATTTTGAAGGATAGAGGTAATTCATTTATAAAACTTATTAATTTACTACTTAGCTAAAGGTGCGTATTTCGCAGTCTGAACTTCCACATTGACAATATGATCCAACGCCCACCCAGATCCAAGTTGTATAAACACCTCTAAGGCGTTTTCAACCTGACCAATAGCATCATTCAAATGTTCTAAGATAGTGTCCTTAACAAGTTCTATTCGCATTACACTTCTAAAATAAGAAGTAATCAAATTATCATCATCATCATTATCATTATCACCAACATGACGACTCAGCACTGCCTTCATTACTATGCACCATTTAATGCTTCGTTTTTCATCTATTTCATCCTCCAATATTTGAATAATTTGGGGTCTTAACTCATCAAAACACATTTTTATGTCTTGAGAATTTTGAGGAGCAGGTGTTACAAACTCCGTAGCAAAAACACCGAATGTAGTTTGTCGAGTAGGTTTTAATCTCTTTGGGACATGAGTTTTCACTGTAACTTGCTTCACTGCACTATGCATAACACGAACGTGATGCAAAAGGGTAGATTTACTAGCAAGCACTTTTTCCGCACTGATCACATGTATAGCTTCGTCCATGTATCAGGATATGCCTTTTCAAACTATCCTCTCGTTTAAACTTTCTGTCACATTTCGAACATGCAAAGGTGGTAGTAGAATTATGAATCTTCAAATGACGATTCAAAGCAGATTTCCACTTGAATGACTTTCCACATTCTTGACATATGAATGAGGGACCATGCTCCTTAATATGTAGATTCAAATGCTTTCTTTCATCGAATAGCATGTCGCACTTTTCACATCTATAAGACTTCTTTCTAAAATTTGTCGAAGACAACTCAACTCCACTCAGAGTAGTCTTCGACAAATTTTGAGAAAGATCTTGATGGTCACATATGGATTGAATTTATCTGTATTTATTTGTTAATTTTGTTTTATTTTTTACTGTTGTGAAAGGATTGTATTCAAACAGATGCATTAAGCTCATTGGTTCTCTCATCCATTTCATTTAGCATTCTCATTGGTTGATAATTTCACCTTTTTGTTTAACGCATCCTTCGAAAGTATAAATTTGATGTGGTTACTTCGAAAGATCATTTGGTGGTTTGGATTCCATTCCGATCGTGACGGGAGGTTTTCTGTGCTGGAGTTAACTTCTATCGAAAAACTTTTTCGAACAGCTGAAAATTTTAACTTGGTGTTTCGAATTTCTTTAGAGCTTTTCTAATGGAAAATCATAGGGAAAACTCGAATATTGTTGATGGTGGTGTGAGTCGTGAAGATGTTTTATCATCACATGTAAGTATTTATTTTTGAGTGTGTTATGTGATAATTCTTTTGTTGAAATATTTGAGGGCTCAAGCAGTATGAAAATAATATAATAAATGATTTTGGGTAAAGATTTCATCAATTTTTCTATTTCAAAAGTGTGAGTACGAAATATTCATTTCATGAAAATTGATTAATATTTTCATAGAATGTGCTTACTTGAAGGTTTGCGCTTATTTGATAAGCATCTTACTTTAATATTCTAAAGAAGCTTGTTAGTTTAGTGGAAAAATTGTACATGCTGAATTTTGGTAGCGGAACAGTAAACGATATTGTGTGCTGTATTTTTAAATGAACTTTTATAAAATTTCAACTTTCGGATTCTTGTGTTATTAAAAGAATTGAATATGATGTAAACAGGAGTTTTGTTTTCACGTTTTATGTATTTATTTACATTTCATTTGAGTTTAAATTTAGATGATGAAATGATGTTGAGAAAGTATATAGCACGAAACTTCATATGTGCTAGTGTTTTAAATGCTATTTTCAATGATAGAATTGACTTAAATAAAAAAAGTTTCTGATAATTTTTGATTTATTTTTCCTTTATATCTTTTACAGGTATGTGCTTCATGTGGGAAGCAATTTAGTTCAAATTCAAATTTGAATCAACATCTTAAGACTCATTCAGGAATGAAACCATTTTGTTGTATGAAATGTAATGCTTCCTTTGGGCGTGAGTCTACTTTGAGAAGTCATCAAAAGATACATTCTAGAAAGAAGTCTTATAGATGTGAAAAGTGCGACATGCTATTCGATGAAAGAAAGCATTTGAATCTACATATTAAGGAGCATGGTCCCTCATTCATATGTCAAGAATGTGGAAAGTCATTCAAGTGGAAATCTGCTTTGAATCGTCATTTGAAGATTCATAATTCTACTACCACCTTTGCATGTTCGAAATGTGACAGAAAGTTTAAACGAGAGGATAGTTTGAAAAGGCATATCCTGATACATGGTCGAAGCTATACATGTGATCAGTGCGGAAAAAGTGCTTGCTAGTAAATCTACCCTTTTGCATCACGTTCGTGTTATGCATAGTGCAGTGAAGCAAGTTACAGTGAAAACTCATGTCCCAAAGAGATTAAAACCTACTCGACAAACTACATTCGGTGTTTTTGCTACGGAGTTTGTAACACCTGCTCCTCAAAATTCTCAAGACATAAAAATGTGTTTTTCAAATATTGGAGGATGAAATAGATGAAAAACGAAGCATTAAATGGTGCATAGTAATGAAGGCAGTGCTGAGTCGTCATGTTGGTGATAATGATAATGATGATGATGATAATTTGATTACTTCTTATTTTAGAAGTGTAATGCGAATAGAACTTGTTAAGGACACTATCTTAGAACATTTGAATGATGCTATTGGTCAGGTTGAAAACGCCTTAGAGGTGTTTATACAACTTGGATCTGGGTGGGCGTTGGATCATATTGTCAATGTGGAAGTTCAGACTGCGAAATACGCACCTTTAGCTAAGTAGTAAATTAATAAGTTTTATAAATGAATTACCTCTATCCTTCAAAATGTATCTGTTATCCTTTAAGGCAGTTAAACTTGTTTTATTGCTTTGCGTTGTATATAGTTGATGATTTGTGCTTTGAAATTAATCTTTCATATATTTCTACATGCGTTTTCTTGTAAGCAAGCTTTAGAATGGCTGTATTTTGTTTGTTTCACTGTATGGTATTGTAATAAAGTTTGAGTGAGAATATGATTTTTGTGATATTTCAATAGATTGACACACATAAAATATTTCAACATATGTTAAGAAAAAGTTGAAAATTATGATAGTGAACCTTAAACAAGTTAATGTGTTGAAAAATAATATACAGTCACATTCACATGTTGAAATTCATACGTATTAATACTGCATTCAATATTGGAGAAATACCTTAGAGACTTATAAATTCTAATATGAAATGTGAGCGCTCTTTCTCAACTATGTTGTTCTCTCAATTGATAAAAGACACTCACCTGATCGTAAACCATTTCGACCGATGTGTTACTAAGTGTATAAGAGTTTTTAATTTTCTTAAATTCAAAGTTAATTGTATGATTATATTAATTGCTAAAAATGTGATATTTTCGCTTATAATTTCGATTGATGAGTAAAGTTTCATTACAAGTTCCCTCACATGATTGAACAATAACATGATAATTGGATATTTGAAAGCTTGAGTGAATGATTTATAAGTATCTTAAACATTACTATTATTTGTAATGCATGTGTGCTAATTAATACTGAGAGTGCAAAGAGTAAATGGATTAACAATAGTTGTTATTAATACAAAAAGTAAAGTGATTGCTAGTTTTAAAATTAATTAAATCATTCTGTTTAAAGATTCAGTTGATTAAATTTATTTTTGTAAATTTGAAAAAAAAAAATGAAAAAAAAAAAAAATAGTTTTGTGAAAAAAGGTTTGAAAAGAAAAAAAAATAATATGTTATAAAAATATTATTTTTTGTTTTGAAAAAAATATTTTTGCGGAAAAAATTATTTTTGTAAGATTAAAAATTTATTTTTATATGATTGAAAAAAAAAAATTGATTTTTTTTAATTAGTGGAAATACATTACAAGTTTGAGAAATTAATTCTTAAAAACATTTTATATAATTGAAGAAAAAAAAATATTTGATTTCATTTTCTAAGTAGAAAAATATTACAAGTTTGAAAAAATATTGTTTTGAAACAAAAAAAAAAAAAAAGAAATATTCTTACAAGTTGAAATTTTTTTTATATGTTAAGACCTGCAATTATTCATTCAAGGTTGATTGCTACACCATGTACATATGTATAACTTGAATAATGCATTCGTTTTAATATGACAAAATACATTCGAAAATTTCTAAGGAAATTGAATTCGCTGTTGTAAAAATAAAATCACTAGAAATATTTTTTGGAAATGTGAAAATCGCTATGTTTTTGGAAGAATAAATAATTGTAATGCTTAATTGGTGAAAACTATTAAAAGAATAAGAACGCACTGAAAATAATCTCCACAGTGAAATAATCATTGGAAAACAACTCAGTTTAAAAAAGTAATAACTATGGTCTTTTTGAAAATGTAAAATGTTATGGTGGAATGATTGCGAATAGAAAAAATTAAGTCTTTAAGTGTGTGTGTGTGTGTGTGTGTGTGTGTGTGTGTGTGTGTGTGTGTGTGTGCATGAGAAACGAATAGAATAGAATAACTTTGTAG
>NW_026558269.1:0-17237 GCF_026930045.1 Uloborus diversus
CATTATCAAGTTAGAATACTTCTCCGGAATAGTAAGTAGCTTTCCAAAAAAAAAAAAAATCGTAAATAAGAATTTGCTCAAAATCAAGTATGAGAACATTTTTTTGTTAAAAACGCAAACTAGAAAATGCTTTTGTTTGGTTTTCAGGAGATTATTTTCTTTTATCTGTGTTCTATTCTTTTATTTGAGACTGAATTCTTACGTTAGTCTTTTTTTTAATAGAAAACCACACTTTACCTAATTTCATATTTGCATGTTCGTACATAGTGAATTTAGGCGGAAAATACAGGCTGTATCTTCACTTTTGGAGTACAGTTTACTTTTTCATAAGTAATATTAATTTTGTTAAAAGCTCCCTCTCTCTCTCTCTCTCTCTGTGTGCTTAATTCTTTCTTGTTTGTATAACTTTTTTTCATTCAAAAACACTACTCACGCGAGGAATCATAGGGCACCTTGTTGAGGCATTCCATGCATTTGATGACAGCGGATGATCCTGCCCTAGTTGGTGGCCAGCAAGAAAGACCATCCCAAGTGGCATTGCAGAATGCATCTGTGAAAGAAAATAATAACAGTCAGTGAACAGCATATTGTCAGGAAAAGGGATTCGTATGTGTGGTTGGAGTTATATAATTTGTTATGACCGAGTTGACTGGATCAGTAAGGCGTCAGACTCGAAACCGAAGCGTCCCATGTTTAAAGTCGGTCAGTCAAAGATACTCCATGCTTGAAAGTGACTGGCGCACGTTAAATTGCAGTTGCAAAGTCCTCCACATGAATCAATACCTCTGGGGTTGTTGAACCAAGGATTGATCTACTTCTGGCCTGGATCAAAAAACAGAGCTGTGTTCAGTGCCCCATTTAGCCGGTAAAACTACAAATAGTGGTAGGTACGGGGGACTCTGCAGTGTGATATGTGTGATATATAAATTAATATATGAGATCTACCGGGAAGTGTATAACGATTGAAACAATGCTTTAATACATTAGCAATAAGTGCTGCATGATATTTCCGTCGTTACCATTCCTCGCCACCGTAGTGGCAGTTTGTAAAACTCATGTTTGAAGACAACCTTATCTTCGGAAGCGAAGAATTGAATTAGTGGCCTTCTTCTGTTCTGATATTTTTTGAACGCCAAAAATGTTTGTAAATCGGAAAGTCTAAGAAGTATGATGGGAGACCGGTGGGACGATGTGGAACAGAAAGAAATCCATAATGTACCACGAGATTGGCGGTGCACATGCAGTTTTAGTGTCTCTGTAGAACTTCTCAAAACTAGGCTAGGAAGTGTTTTTCCTTCCACTTTATTCCCCAGATATTCCATCTTGTTTTTACTAATTTTTCTCTTTCCCAACCGTTTTGAGAAACAAATTTAGAAAACGATGTCGAAAAATTCTCTGCTCGAGTTCTTCTACCCTTAAAAAAAATATTTTCTTCAAAAAGTTCTAAACAACAATAAGAATTGCAGCGTATAGAAAATACCACTAAATGCATTCAAAACTGCTCCTTTTTTTTTTTTTTTTTTTGCTATATAAACTGAATGAATTTTGGGATAGATCTAATACATGTTTTTCTCGAATTAAAAAGGAGTAGTATACCCCTATTCAGAAGCATTATCAATAAATTAAGCAGTACCACGCATGAAGTCGATATGTAGTTCAGAAAGAAATGCAGTATTTAACAACAAACTTATTCTTTTCATAAGCCCGACGACACGAATAACTCGTGATGATTATTTCCCATAAATTATTTACTTATTATACGATAATTTAGCAATTTTTTTAAAAAAAATCTTGGTAATTCATTCATTCAATTTTCAAGAACAAAACTATTTATTCGTTATTATGGTTTGATGAGTCCAACCCAATTTATGTTTCAGATTTTCGAGCAAATAATAAGATTTGGATGAACAATTTATGCTATTTCTCTAGCATATGGTTTAAATGTTTGAATAGTTCTGATAAAACATTAATAAAAAGTCTTTTTAATCAAGATAACCCTTTTAGATAATCATGAAATTTAATACATACCACTTTTCAAAACACATCATAGATTATTTCAGAAAATGTCATGTTTAAAAAACACAATAAAGTTCAATATTGCAGCTAACTGACGCGCATTCTTTCAAGAATTTGAAGAGCGATTTTTTTTTTTTTTTTTTTCGAAGTTCAGTTTCTTTTTCACTTCTTTTCTGCTTCCGTTTGCGGAGGCGACAGTTTTAATTTACGAGCATTTCTAACTTAAAAGTCCTTCTTTTTGCTGTGTTTATTCCTACTTCAGAAAAACGTTAACTTTTTCCCCCCTAGAAAGGAATTTTAAAAAGTGAATTCCGGCACATCGTTAATGAAAGCTGCTGAAATAAATTACTTTTCTTGAGACATAAATTGTAACTGTCATTTCTTTGTTTGAAAATTTAAGAAATGACGGTTTTCAATAATGAGTATGTACATATTGAATATTATAAATGTGTAATTTAAGAACGAACGCATGTATCTTAGAATAACCTAGCTAGTGTTCGGAGGGACAGCGTTTTTTTGCTAAAGAAATAGAAACAAAAAAATGTATCTTAATTATAATTTATTTAAGATAAGTAGTACGCTGAGGCACAGCGAAACACTCTGCTTATTTTGCAAATAAAATAAAAAAAGGTTTGACACAGCAATTCGTCCTCTCCTGACTCAAAACGGAAAAAGGAACAAGAAGTTCCGTCCAGAACTAAACAAGCCTACTTTCCCATTATCGACGAATATCGACTTTCTAGTATGTGATCAATATTCTCAAAATTAGCTAAAATCGCAAATTATTTCAGACATATTTTTTTAATATTTTAAGCTGACTTCTAGAAATAAATATGCCTCTCTCATCTAAAGAATTAGATGCGTAAAAACAAACGAACAAATCAAGTGGCAGCACCTTTTAAACAAAGCAGCTAATACATTTTTTCCATTAAAAACAAAATCTTTAACCGCTTCCAAAAAGAAAAAAACAACCTAACATTAATAAGCTCAATAAATAAATGCATCATATCAAAAAAAAATCGTTTGTTTTTCCCTTGTTAAAAATTTTTAATGAAATTACGTTATTTCAAAAACAAACAAAAAAAAACAACAAAATTTCAACTTAAAATAATAATTTTCATTGTCGAAAAAAAAAAGAATCGTCTGCACATATCCTTATGTAAGAAAAATAAAGGACTCCGAATTTTTTGCCAAACACTGGATAGGGGAGACTGGGGTTAGTTGTGCCGGGGACAAGTTGTGCAATAGGTTTCAACACCTGTCGTGTCATGTGAGGGAGCAGGATAATGGTCTCAATGTATTGTGTAAGTTTGGAAGTATAAGCGTTGGATTGTTTTCAAGATCAAAATATTTATCTTGTTTTTACAGCAAAGGTAAATTTTGGGACCTGCGTTGGAATTGTCTTTGCCATTAAGGATACTGAGATGTGAAAACTTTTCTAACATTATTTAAACACCTATGTTTTGAGCTGTTATTCTATGCATTTCATTTGTTGATCATGATACTATTTCGGAAACTATTAGAATAAAGTTCAAAATGGCGTAACACGGGGCTAGTTGCGACAAAATCAAGGGGGCACAGAGTCACTACTTGCCCTGGTCTGTTATCCGTCAGAGATGAGAGCGTTGATGACTAAAATGAGAGTAAAAATATTAAATATAAAGTTGTTATCAAACCCAGCACTTCAGAAATACATTTAGTCAATGATAGTAAGAATACGGATCAGTCTTCAGAAGTGAGAAATCTCATTGAATTAGGTGAGTCTATGACAGTTGACATTAGCATGGTAACTGCGATACGTTTTGTAGAAAAAAGACAGCCACCTAAAACTGGAAATCGAAAGTGAAATCACTCTGCTCATAAATGTTTTAAGACCTGTCATTCTAGCAATCGCACCTAAAGAGAAAATTCGAGCAGAACAAAAAACAAGAGAACGCAAGAAACAAATTGAAGAAGAAAAACGGAAATGTCAAATTCAGTACAAAAAAATACATTAACGTTGTTGAAAAAATTGAAGAACAAGGATTAGGATATCTCTGAAGATGATCAAAATTGGTTATGTCTAGTTTACTTGTAGCAATACAAAATTTCTAGACCCGTAGAAGACTGGGTGCAGTGCATGACACTTAAAAACTGGTCGCATGTCAAATGTAACAAAAACGAAACCTTATTTTACTTGCATTAACAACACATTGTTGAAACAAGCGATGATAATGAGTGGTTATAAAAAATAGGTAGACCTGTAAAGTAGGATACGGACCTACGCATTGTACCAAGTCAAAGATTAGTAGAGCCAAAAATTAGTGTTTGTTTACGCTTTATCTTTCCTGACTAACACAGTTTTTAATGTGTCTCTAGAAAAGAGTTCACAAGTGTTAATAATTTAACTATTTTATTTTCATTTCGTTTAAAGTGTGGTTAAAATATGAAGACGTTCATTTTTATGTTAAGAGCATTATAAATGAATATTTTTTTCAGTCTTAACTTAAAATATCCCGTTTAATTGCATTTATCATATACGTTTTACATATTACAACGTAATTGTACACGTTTTTTGTGTGTCACAATGTGCTCCAAGCATGTCACTACCAGCAGCACTACGGGGAAAGTTGAGACAAACTTAGAGGCTACACAAATTTCATTTTGTGTCATGAAAACTTTTAAAATGTGGATAATTGCTTTAAAAATATATTGCTCAAGAGTTACTCTAATGATATGATACACCAGTGTTGGGCATTAATCAACTAAATCCTCTATCGACTAAAGTAATCTGACTCCCATTTAGTTCAGACTAATATTTTAAAAATTTAATTCAATTGCAGACGAAGATTAACGTTAGTTTAAACTAACTCGTTAGTTGACTAAAAAAACTAATTTAGTTCAGATTGATTTAGTTCAGATTAAATTAATCAGATTGAATTTAATCAAACTAATTTAATCAGATTGATTTAGTCAACTAAAGTAATCAGATTAAATTTCGTCAGATTAAAATTTAAACTAAATCTAATCAGATTGAAATAAATCTACACTGTTAAAACTACAGATTGCGTTTGGATTCTTTAAGGGGTTCCTTTCTCTTCTCCCCCCCCCCCAATGAATATTAAGTAGCTCCTAATGTGTTACGGGGGGGGACATTGGGGGTTGGGGGGCTGCCCCCCTTACCGATTTAAGACCTTAAAAAATCAATAATTTTTAATAACATCCCCTTTGGAGTGACGCAGTTTGCAACATGACCCACACTACCCCCCCCCCCCCGCCCCCATTTGGTATACAATACTGCTTTTGGTCTTCTTTATCTTTTATCTTCTTTATCTTTACTAATAATAAAGCTGAAAGTCTCTCTGTCGGGAGGATGTCTGTAGGATGTCTGGATCTCTGTGACGCGCATAGCGCCTAGACCGTTCGGCCGATTTTCATGAAATTTGGCACAAAGTTAGTTTGTTGCATAGTGGTGTGCACCTCGAAGCGATTTTTCGAAAATTCGATTTTGTTCTTTTTCTATTCCAATTTTAAGTCCATTTTTCACAGAAATTTTATAAAATGGGAAAGAATTTGTTCTGAAAATTATCTTTCTTTATCTTTCTCCTTTTCTTTTCTTTTTAAATAACAAACCTGAAAGTCTCTCTGTATGGATGTTTGGATCTCTGTGACGCGCATAGCGCCTAGACCGTTCAGCCGATTTTCATGAAATTTGACACACAATTAGTTTGAAACATGGGGGTGTGCACCTCGAAGCGATTTTTCGAAAATTAAATTTTATTTATTTTCTATTAAAATTTTAAGCCCTTTTTCACTATCTTTAATAATAATAAAGCTGAAATTCTCTCTGTCCGGAGGATATCTGGATGTCTGGATCTTTGTGACGCGCATAGCGCCTAGACCGTTCGGCCGATTTTCATGAAATTTGGCACACAGTTAGTTTGTTGCATAGTGGTGTGCACTTTGAAGCGATTTTTCGAAAATTCGATTTTGTTCTTTTTCTATTCCAATTTTAAGCCCATTTTTCACAGAAATTTAATAAAATGGGAAAGAATTTGTTCTGAAAATTATCTTTCTTTATCTTTCTTTTCTTTACTTCTTTATGTTTCTCCTTTTCCTTTCTTTTTAAATAACAAACCTGAAAGTCTCTCTGTATGGATGTTTGGATCTCTGTGACGCGCATAGCGCCTAGACCGTTCAGCCGATTTTCATGAAATTTGACACACAATTAGTTTGAAGCATGGGGGTGTGCACCTCGAAGCGATTTTTCAAAAATTCGATTTTATTAATTTTCTATTAAAATTTTTAGCCCTTTTTCACAGAATCTTTACTAATAACAAAGCTAAAAGTCTCTCTGTCTGGAGGATGTCTGGATGTCTGAATCTCTGTGACGCGCATAGCGCTTAGACTGTTCGGCCGATTTTCATGAAATTTGGCAAAGTTAGTTTGTATCATGGGGGTGTGCACCTCGAAGCGATTTTTCGAAAATTCGATGTAGTTCTTTTTTATTCCGATTTTAGGAACAAAATTATCATAAGATGGACGAAATTACCATAACGTGGAACCATAACATGGGCATAAGCCAATTGGCGATAAAATTCACCATACATTATTTGTAAATATACAGGCGGACCAAAAGACCTTTTAATTTTCTATTACGGGCAAAGCCGTGCGGGTACCACTAGTACTGGAATAAAGGCTTGATTTTTTTCATATCCAGATAGCCGATGCCTATTCCCTATTGCAGTTACTTATATGAAGGGATGCCCCCCTCTCAAAAAGAAATTCACTCCACTCAAATTATGGGGGTGGTTAAAAACGCGAAAATTTTCCAAAAACAAACCTTAAAATTTTGAAGTCTGCGCCACCCGCCCCACTAATTCCCCCCTCCCCCTGTAGGCCACACCACTTCTGATCTTATTCGAATAAAATGCTTGAATTTTTTTATCCAGATGGCCGATGCTTGTTCTGTTTCAAAGTAACTTACTTAAGGGGCTACCCCCCTTAGATTGAACCCCTCTCAAATTACGGGGGAAGGCGGCTCCCCCCAAAAAAACATAAGTACAATTTTTTTCAAAAACAAGCGCTTAAAATTTTAAGTTTGAACCAACCTCTCCACTGACCACGCCCCCCCCCCCCCCCCGTAGACCACACTGCTTCTGGTTTTATTGGAATAAAATGCTTGAATTTTTTAAATCCAGATGGCTGATGCATGGTCTGTTTCTGAGTAACTTACGTAAGGGGATACCCCTCCTTAAATAAGAAAGTCCCTCATATTCTGGGGGGCTCCCCCATCTTGAAAAAACCTATTAAAACACCAGGGTTCGTACGGGTCATGGAAATCCTGGAAAGTCATGGAAAAAAAATTAACAGAATTTCAGACCTGGAAAAGTCATGGAAAATTGAAATTTTCATTGAAAGTCATGGAATTTTTTTTCAAGTCATGGAAAAATGTCCTGGACAAAGAGAAAGGAACAGTATCTAAAGGAGCATTAGAAATCTTGAGTGATTTAACAGTATAGCACATAAAAGCTATTAAAAATGGAAAACTGAACGTTTCAAAAATCAAATCTGAATTTTCTAATCTCATTGCATCCACTTCTGTCGCAGCCGCTTGTCATTTTTTGCGATGTGATTTTACTGCCTGGACATCACTTATTTTGAATTTTGTGTTATTTTCAACACTTCTTATGTTTCATATTCTGTAGTAGCAAAATTTCACGTTCTTAGTTTCGCCACGCCCACTCAAAAAAAAAAAAAAGTTATTGCATGCAAGTTCGATTCCATCACTCGTAAAGACTTTATTATTAAATTTATCAGATTTTATCTTAATTTGTTGAATGTTTTAGAAAATAAAGATCTATAAGTCGGCGATAGAATACAGAAAAAGAGGAATTCTAATGCTCTAAAACAGTAGTGCCCAACATACGGCACGCAAAACTAATCCATGCGACCCACTACTACGTTCAATGTCGGGAATTACAAGTGTTCTGGAATTTCTGAACCTATTAATTTATATGCATATGAAAATATGCAAATTTGTAAACAAAACAAATATACTTTTGAAGCAGAAGATTGATTCATTACTGAATGTTTTAAAAAAAAAAAGATCTGGTTTAGAAACATAAAGAAGTAAACTATGTGGCTTTACTTTAGAGAACCAAAATACTGTCAAGTTACGTGGATGATTAAAGGCACTGTTGACACTAAAAGGAATCTTTTGAAGCAAATTTTTTGAAACTTAGTGAAGACTCATTCAACCTTTGTCCCATTCAATATCATTCTGCCTGTTTAAAAAAAAAAAAAAAAAAAACATTTAAGCATCATCATATTTGTTTCTCTGCATTTTTACTTTACGAAAATTTATATGTTGAAGACAAATAAGAATAGTTTTTTTAAGTGTGCACTTATATTTTTTCCATTACGAGTAAGTGCTTCAATGAGGCTGTAGCATTCATATAGACATTTTGCTAATGCTCATTTCCAAATATTACCAAGTTTGAGATTAAATAGTGCTATTTTCTTCGTGTAACGAGGTCATGGAAATTTTCATTGAAGTCATGAAAAAGTCTTGGAAAAGTCATGGAATTTTTTCATCCAAATAGGGTATGAACCCTGAAACACGAAAATTTTTCAAAAACAAACCTTACAAATTTGAAGTCGGCGCCACGGACCCCGTTAGTCTAGATCACCGGATAATCCGGCTCGATCGATTTAACCGATTTCCCTTTACATTTAAAGAGCGATCGTAAAAATTCCATAATAATTATTTATTTAACCCTCTCACGGGCAAGACCGTGTTATGTCGTTGATTGAGTTCCATTTTCTTCGCAATGCAACTTTTGAATCAATTTGTTTTACTCGATAGGGAAAAAATTGAACTGTCACAGGAGAAGATTACAGACTTTGTAATAACAAAGTAGACATGTTTACTGTTTATTTGTAATTCTATGTGTTTCCTTTTAAGGTGATTTTCAGTGAGTATGTTTTATTTTGTTTTGTTTTTTTCATTCTCCGGATTTTCGATATTCCGGATTGGATCGGATTCCAATTAATTCAAATTATCGAGGTTCTACTGTAATGCCCCCCCCCCCCCCCACCACAAAAAAAAAATCAAAAAGATTATTACATTTTCTCATGGTTTCGATATTTTTTTGTATTTTTCAAGCAAACGTTCAAAATTTTCCCCGCGGGGGGGGGGGGGGGCGCGGGTCATGACCTTCATGACCCCTCTTTGTATCTGCAATTGACATACACTTGGACATAAAAATATACATCTGTACACCAATATACTCGGGATAACAAGTTACACTTATATACTCGTATATACACGTATTTACTTGTGTTTGCACGTACTTTGATGTACATACACGCGGCAAATATAAAATTAGTGTGTAAACGTATATACTCGGATTAACACGTTTACATACATGTATACACGCACATACTCGTATATACACGTACTTACTCGTATATACACGCATTAACTCGTGTATGCATCATAAATATGTATTTTAACTTACAAATACAAATGTACGTCTGTACACGAGTATACTCGGGTTAAACGTATCTATACGCATATTCTCGTCTGTACACGTACATACTCGAAAATACAAGTATTTTTTCTTATATGCACGCATGAATATATATATACACGTTTAAAAGCTAATTTACCTCTGTACACGAGTACACTTGGGGTAACACGTATCTATACGCATATTCTCGTGTGTTCAAGTACACACTCGTATATACACGTATTTACTCGTGCAAAAATGCATAAATATGCATATACGCGTAGAAATACAAATGTACCATTGTACACGAGTATACTCAGATTAAACACGTATCTATGTCTTTTTTCGTGTGGAATCGCACTTACTCGTTTGTACACGTATTTTCTCGTATATGCATGCATAAATATGTATATAAACGTTTAAATACAAATTTACCTTTGTACGCGAATTTAGTCGGGTTAACACGTATCCGTACACAAATTCTAGTATGTACACGAACATACTCGTATATACAAGTATTTACTCGTGTTTGCACACATAAATAAGTATACAGGATGTATCAGTATAGCGTTTACTTTCAGGGCAGATACAGTGCACCTAGACGCGATAGTGACGACACAAAGCGCGAGACAGGGCACGATTAAGAGGAGAAAACATGTTTATTATTTTTAATGCAGCAAGAATACTGCTAAGATTTGTCTGGTGCATACAACAGATGTTGCTACGTAAACCGAAGCATCAGATGACGGTGCATGCGCACGCGTGGTTTTTGTTCCACCAGGAAGTCCGGGACCCGCCCGGTATTTTTGCTAAATTTCGATATTACGGGCGGGGTCGTAATTTCGAACACCTTCTTTGATGATGATCGTTGGCCCCTTAATTTTATTTTTCCTTAGTTTTTTGCTGTACTGAAGATTCTGAACACGTTCTCTTCTCTTATTCGTGTTTTGTCTTTTTGGTGATTGGTGTTGTCACTACCGCGCCAGGAAAGTGTTTCCGACCATGCATTGCTATGTGTTTCCCCCCGTCTAGGTGTACTCTATCTGCCCTGAAAGTCTGTAAACGCTGTACTGATCAACATTGTGTACACTTAGAAGTTTGAATATAAATCCGTGCACTAATAGACTCGGGAAATACGTATTTATACATAAAATTTCGTGTTTACACTTACGAACTCGTATATACACGTATTTACTTCTGTTTGCACGTAGAGATACAAAATTCCTGTAGACACGAATATACTCAGGTTAACACGTACAGCTCCGTATATACACGTACACACTCGTATATACACGTACTTACTCGTATATACACGTACTTACTCGTATATACACGTACTAACTCGTGTATGCACGCATAAATATGTATTTTAACCAAAAATACAAATGTACCTCTCTACTCGAGTATACTCGGGTTAAACACGTATCTATACGCATATTTTTGTGTGTGCAGGTACATACTCGTATATACTTGTATTTTCTCATGTATGCACGCATAAAAATGTATATGTAATCTTAAATACAAATGTACCTCTACACACGAGTATACTCGGTGTAACATTTATCTATATGCATATTCTCGTGTAAATACAACGACCTCTACACACGAGTATACTAGGTGTAACATTTATCTATACGCATATACTCGTGTGAATACGTGCATACTCGTATTCTCTTATATGCACGCCTAAATATGTATATGCAAAGGAAATTTCTCTGTACACGAGTATATTCGGGTTAACAAGTATCTATACACATATTCTCTCGTGTGTTCACGTACATACTCGTTTATACACGCATTTATTTATGTATAAACGCACAAATATGCATATACACATAGAAATACGAATGTACCATTGTACACAAGTATACTCGGGCTAAAAAAGGAACCTAGACATCTATTCTCGCTTGTACACGAACTTACTCGAATATACACGTATTTTCTCGTATATGCATGCATAAATATGTATATATACGTTTAAATACAAATTTACCTCTGTTCACGAGTATACTCGGATTAACACGTATCCATACGTATATTTCTTTGTGTACACGTATATACTCGTGTATACATGTATTTACTCGTGTATGCACAAATAAATTTGTACATACACTTAGAAATTAAACATATCTCCGTGAGCGAATATACTCGGGATAACACGTATTTTTACGCATAAACTCGTGTTTACAAATATGTATCGTATATACACATATTTACTTGTGTTCACACGTACTTGTAGGTATATACACGTAGAAATACAGAATTCCTGTATACACGAATATCGTCGAGTCAACACGTATATACACGTATATGTACAAAAATACTCGTATGTACACGTACTTACTCGTATATACACGTATAACTCGTGTATGCACGCATAAATATGCATTTTAACATACAAGTACAAATGTACCTCTGTACACGAGTATACTCGGGTTAAACACGTATCTATACGCATATTCTCGTGCGTACATGAACATACTCGTATATACTTGTCTTTTCTCGTATATGCACGCATAAAAGTGCATGTACTAGATTAAATACGAATTCACCTCTGTGCACGAGTATACTCGGGTTAACACGTATCTATATGCATATTCTCGTGTGTACTCGAACATACTTGTATATACACGTACTTTCTCGTATATGCACGCTTAAATATGTATATAAACGTAGAAATACAAATGTAGCTCTTTACACGAGTATACTCGGGGTAACACATATCTATACGCATATTCTCATGTGTACACGTATATACACGTATCTTCGCTTGTGTGCACGCATAAATATGTATATACACAATTAAAAGCAAATTTACCTCTGTACACGAGTATACTCGGGGTAACACGTATCTATACGCATAATCGTGTGTACACGTACATACTCCTATATACACGTATTTACTCGTTTATAAACGCATAAATATGCACATACACGTAGAAATACAAATGTGCCATGTTACACGAGTATAGTCGGGTTAAAGAAGTATCTATAAGACTATTATCATGTGTGCACGTACTTACTCGTATATACACGTGTTTTCTCGTATATACATGCATCGATATGTAAACACACGTTTAAATAGAAATTTACCTCTGTACACGAGTATACTCGGGGTAACACGTATGTATAAGTATATTCTCGTGTGTACATGAACATACTTGTATATACACGTACCTTCTCGTATATGCACGCTTAAATATATATATATATATATAAATGTAGAAATACAAATGTACCTCTTTACACGAGTATACTCGGAGTAACACGTATCTATACGCATATTCTCATGTGTACACGTATATACACGTATCTTAGCTTGTGTGTACGCTTAAATATGTATATACACAATTAAAAGCAAAATTACCTCTGTACACGAGTATACTCGGGGTAACACGTATCTATACGCATAATCGTGTGTACACGTACATACTCGTATATACACGTATTTACTCGTTTATAAACGCATAAATATGCACATACACGTAGAAATACAAATGTGCCATGTTACACGAGTATACTCGGGTTAAAGAAGTATCTATAAGACTATTATCATGTGTGCACGTACTTACTCGTATATACACGTGTTTTCTCGTATATGCATGCATCGATATGTAAATACACGTTTAAATAGAAATTTACCTCTGTACACGAGTATACTCGGGGTAACACGTATGTATAAGTATATTCTCGTGTGTACATGAACATACTTGTATATACACGTACCTTCTCGTATATGCACGCTTAAATATATATATATAAATGTAGAAATACAAATGTACCTCTTTACACGAGTATACTCGGAGTAACACGTATCTATACGCATATTCTCATGTGTACACGTATATACACGTATCTTAGCTTGTGTGTACGCATAAATATGTATATACACAATTAAAAGCAAAATTACCTCTTTACACGAGTATACTCGGGGTAACACGTATCTATACGCATAAGCGTGTGTACACGTACATACTCGTATATACACGTATTTACTCGTTTATAAACGCATAAATATGCACATACACGTAGAAATACAAATGTGCCATGTTACACGAGTATACTCGGGTTAAAGAAGTATCTATAAGACTATTATCATGTGTGCACGTACTTACTCGTATATACACGTGTTTTCTCGTATATGCATGCATCGATATGTAAATACACGTTTAAATAGAAATTTACCTCTGTACACGAGTATACTCGGGGTAACACGTATGTATAAGTATATTCTCGTGTGTACATGAACATACTTGTATATACACTTACCGTCTCGTATATGCACGCTTAAATATGTATATAAACGTAGAAATACAAATGTACCTCTTTACACGAGTATACTCGGAGTAACACGTATCTATACGTATTTTCTCATGTGTACACGTATATACACGTATCTTAGCTTGTGTGTACGCATAAATATGTATATACACAATTAAAAGCAAATTTACCTCTGTACACGAGTATACTCGGGGTAACACGTATCTATACGCATAATCGTGTGTACACGTACATACTCGTATATATACGTATTTACTCGTTTATAAACGCATAAATATGCACATACACGTAGAAATACAAATGTGCCATCTTACACGAGTATACTCGGGTTAAACACGTATCTATAAGCCTATTGTCGTGTGTGCACGTACTTACTCGTATATACACGTATTTTCTCGTATATGCCTGCATAAATATGTATATACACGTTTAAATAGAAATGTACCTCTTTACACGAGTATATTCGGGGAAACACATATCTATAAGCATATTCTCGTGTGTGCACGAACACACTTGTATATACACGTACTTTCTCGTATACGCACGCTGGAATATGACGTAGAAATACAAATGTACCTTTTTACACGAGTATACTCGAGGTAACATGTATCTAGACGCATATTCTCATGTGTACACGTACATACTCTTATATACACGTACATACTCGTATATACACGTATTTACTGGTGTATGCACACATAAATATGTATATTTACTTAAAATTTCAAATATACCTCCGTACACGAACATACGCGGGATAACACGTTTATATACGTATATACCCGCACGTAATCGTACGTACACGCATTAACTCGTGTATGCTTGCATAAATATATATATACACGTAGAAATACAAATGTGCCTCAGTTCATGTGATATTTATATTTTACGAATTTAATCTGAATTAAAAAAGTAATCAAATCAATTTGATTACTTTTAATCTGATTACTTTTAGTTTGATTAAATTCAATCTGATTAATTTAATCTGAACTAAATCAATCAGAACTAAATTAGTTTTTTTAGTCAACTAACGAGTTAGTTTAAACTAACGTTAATCTTCGTCTGCAATTGAATTAAATTTTTAAAATATTAGTCTGAACTAAATGGGAGTCAGATTACTTTAGTCAACTAATCAATCAATTACAAATTTAGTTGATTTTTTTAGTTGATGCCCAACACTGGGTTCTGGAAGAATAAGACATAGGTTACTTTTATGCAGAGTTACATCAATATTTGCTCAAGAGAAAATTGCTGGGGATTTACTTCTTTATTGCATCGCATAAAAAATTCCAGAAAAAAAAAGATTTTTTTAAAACTAATACCATAAATTTTAAAGAAATAGTGTAATAAAATGTACAGCTTTAAGTTTGTATATCTTTGTTCGAAAATTAGATACAGAAAATGAAATTAGATAATCATGAAAAAAAGCTCACCTTTTTCTTTTTTCAATCGATTATTTGTCTTATTAATTTTGCTTCTATATAGAATGCTTGTTTGGCAAAATTTGTGTTTAATACAGGAAGTGTATTATTGCATGCAATACATATTTTATACTTTGAAGTACTTTGGTACATACTTCATATTTACCTGTCTAGAACTTCAAAGGAAATTAGGTACCTTTATATAACATAATTGATTAGAACTTTACTGATTTACTAAGATAGCTCCATAAGCATTAATGCAACCATGGCCAACGCTAAGACAGAATTGCAAGTAAGAGATTCAAAGGTATGTAATGAAAATAGTGACTAGCGTATCGAGAAAAGTTTACTAGTTTATATCATATACTTTTTATTTTCCTTTCAATTTTTCAATTGAAATTTTACATAGACATTTTACTTTGTCTGCAGCAAAAACCATTACTCTAACTTAAATTTGGACTTACTAGAAGTTCATCTATGAAATGCTTCTGAAGAGAACTCCCTTTATTTTGCTGATAATTCCTTGAGGCAGCAAATATGGCAATAAAATTAATGCTGTATTTATTTCAGCTGTAGAAACTATGTATAATGGAAAAATTCATAATTATCACAAATCAGGTAACACAAATTAACATAGAATTTAGCGTACTAAATGTGAAAATAAACAACAAAGAACGCTTTATAATTGTTATTATTTTCAAACATGCTGCTAACTTACCTTTTTTTTTAAATCAAGGTTACCTTCAATAATTTATTTTAAATTTGGGAAAAATTGAAAAAATATTGAAAATATTTAGCTGCAAAGCACAAAGATATAGTTCTTTATAGAAATTAATATTTTCTTTGTAACTTAAAATGCTTTGTTTTAAATTAATACTTACTTTACTTCATGTTTTATTTTGCAAGTAAAACCATTCAAAAGAAAAAAAAGAAAGAAACAGACTCAACAGATAGTGAAATATTGATACAACATAAACAAGAGACAGCTGTAGAAGGGGATGACATAACATAAACAACATGGGGTGCGACTTTAATAATTCCGGTCAACGAGCCTAACAAAAAAAAGGGGGGGGGGGTATCATTTCCGAACAGTAAGCTGATAGCCAGTTTGCATTTATTTTTAATTGCATTAAGCGCTTTTTTTCCTCGATTTTTGTGATAAAAAATATTTTTATGAACACTTTTGTGAGATAAAGTTCTTAATACTTTCTGATTATTAATTTCTTCAAAATCATATTTCATTTTGCTATTAAAATATTTCATGTAGTCTTGTTAAGAATTATTAAACAAAAACACTTCATTCACCAGAATTATATTAGTAAAATTCATGAAGAAGAATGAAAACACATAACCATGAAACATATTCAACGTTGAAATTAAAAGCTTCAAAGTTCTATGCTATTTATCAAGGCGCTGTATTTATTATCTGCGTTGCTGTAGCGACGGTGGAATTTTTTATGTAAGTTTAAATTCGTAAAAATGCTTTGATTATCTTTGTCAATTGTCTAACGGGGGGAAATAAAGGAAGTACGTTTTCGGAAACAAATGTCAACAAACACACATTTTCATTTGCAAATAAAAAATAACGCTAGTTAAGCCTAACGTGGAGGTGACTCAAAGTTAGTTTATACAGAATTCCAAACCAAATCGAACAGGTCGTTTTCAATTTTAATGTGTTTTAAATCCAACAATAAACACAACACTAAACAAAAATGTAACAAAACATAAAAGAAGGCACATTGCACATACAAATTTTAATAAATACTAACCTTCTTTATGAATCCTTTAGAATAACTGCCGTAAAATATTTTAACGAGCAAGTACAAGACTGAAACGAAAACTCCCAGAATGCACTGCAATGTGACGAAATCGGGACGAAATTATTTCGTGAAAAATTTGAGATTTCTGGTTTCGTCAAATATCACGTGATTCGGTGACGAAAGGATCGTAGAAAATAACGAAATAGTGCTCGAGGATTGCCGAATCGTCAAAATTGAGCGTTTCATTTTTGACAGTGCATGTTGTT
>NW_026558270.1:0-17198 GCF_026930045.1 Uloborus diversus
GTTAGCGAATTATTTTATAATGTTTTAGGAATGCAAACATTTTTTAAAGCATATTTAATTAAGAAATATATACATGCGGGCTCGGCCGGGATTTGAACCCGGGACCTCTCGCACCCAAAGCGAGAATCATACCCCTAGCCCACGGAGCCAGAATGTAGTGCAATATAATTTTTATAGCGTTTCTTATATGTAAACTTAATTTAAAAATAGCATTACTGGTTTAAAATAAATAGATGGGCTCGACCGGGATTTTATTCCATGACCTCGCGCACCACTTGTGAGCGTCATATTCCTAGAACACTAAGCCCCGATAATAGCGAATTATTTCATGCATGCAAACATTTTTTTAAACCATAATTAATTTAAAAAAACATACATACGGGCTCGGCCGGGATTTGAACCAGGGACCTCTCGCACCCAAAACGAGAATCATACCCCTAGACCACCGAGCCACAGTGTCGTGTAAGACAATTTTTATAAAGTTTCTTATATGTAAACTTAATTTAAAAATAGCATTACTGGTTTAAAATAAATAGATGGGCTCGACCGGGATTTTATTCCATGACCTCGCGCACCACTTGTGAGCGTCATATTCCTAGAACACTAAGCCCCGATGTTAGCGAATTATTTCTTGCATGCAAACATTTTTTCACAGCATAATTAAGTTTAAAAAAAACTTACATACGGGCTCGTCCGGGATTTGAACCAGGGACCTATCGCACCCTAAGCGAGAATCTTACCCCGAGACCACCGAGCCACAGTGCCTGCATTATGATTTTTATAGCCTTTCTAATATATAAACTTAATTTAAAAATAGCATTATTGGTTTAAAAAAAATAGATGGTCTCGACCGGGATTTGATTCCATGACCACGCGCACCTTACGTGAGAGTCAAACTCCTAGAACACTAATCCCCGATGTTAGCGAATTATTTTATACTGTTTCATGCATGCAAACATTTTTTAAAGCATAATTAATTTTAAAAAAAAACATACGTACGGGCTCGGCTGGGATTTGAACCCGGGACCTCTCGCAACCTAAGCTTAAAACATACCACTAGACCACCGAGCCACTTTGTCGGGAATTATGATTTTTATAGCGTTTCTTATATGTAAACCAAAATTGAAAAAACCTTTACTGGTTTAAAAAAACAGATAGGCTCAACCGGGATTTAAATCCGCAACCTCGCGCACTCTACGTTAGAATCATACCCGTAGAACAATCAGCCCCGATGTTAGCGAATTATTTTATAATGTTTCAGGAATGCAAACATTTTTTAAAGCATATTTAATTAAGAAAAATATACATACGGGCTCGGCCGGGATTTGATCCCGCGACCTCTCGCACCCGAAGCGAGAATCATACCCCAAGATCACCGAGCCACAGGCAGTGTCGTGCAATATAATTTTTATAGCGTTTCTTATATGTAAACTTAATATAAAAATAGCATTACTGGTTTAAAATAAATAGATGGGCTCGCCAGGTATTTTATTCCATGACCTCGAGCAACACTTGTGAGCGTCATATTCCTAGAACACTAAGCCCCGATGTTAGCGAATTATTTCATTCATGCAAACATTTTTTTACAGCATAATTAATTAAAAAAAACTTACATACGGGCTCGGCCGGGATTTGAACCCGGGACCTCTCGCACCCTAAGCGAGAATCATACCCCTAGACCACCGAGCAACAGTGGCCTGCAATATGATTTTTATAGCGTTTCTTATATGTAAACTTAATTTCAAAATAGCATTACTGGTTTTAAATAAATAGATGGGCTCTCCAGGGATTTTATTAAATGACCTCGAGCACCACTTGTGAGCGTCATATTCCTAGAACACTAAGCCCCGATGTTAGCGAATTATTTCATTCATGCAAACATTTTTTTACAGCATAATTAATTTAAAAAAAAACGTACATACGGGCTCGGCCGGGATTTGAACCCGGGACCTCTCGCACCCTAAGCGAGAATCATACCCCTAGACCACCGAGCCACAGTGGCCTGCAATATGATTTTTATAGCGTTTCTAATATGTAAACTTAATTTCAAAATAGCATTACTGGTTAAAAAAAAATAGATGGGCTCGACCGGGATTTAAATCCGCAACCTCGCGCACTCTACGTGAGAATCATACCCCTAGAACACTCAGCCCCGATGTTAGCGAATTATTTCATAATGTTTCAGGAATGCAAACATTTTTTAAAGCATATTTACTTAAGAAATATATACATGCGGGCTCGGCTGGGATTTGAACCCGGGACCTCTCGCACCCAAAGCGAGAATCATATCCCTAGCCCACGGAGCCACAATGTAGTGTAATATAATTTTTATAGCGTTTCTTATATGTAAACTTAATTTAAAAATAGCATTACTGGTTTAAAATAAATAGATGGGCTCGACCGGGATCTTATTCCATGATCTCGCGCACCACTTGTGAGCGTCATATTCCTAGAACACTAAGCCCCGATAATAGCGAATTATTTCATGCATGCAAACATTTTTTTAAACCATAATTAATTTAAAAAAACATACATACGGGCTCGGCCGGGATTTGAACCAGGGACCTCACGCACCCAAAACGAGAATCATACCCCTAGACCACCGAGCCACAGTGGCCTGCATTATGATTTTTATAGCGTTTCTAATATATAAACTTAATTTAAAAATAGCATTACTGGTTTAAAAAAAATAGATGGTCTCGACCGGGATTTGATTCCATGACCACGCGCACCTTACGTGAGAGTCAAACTCCTAGAACACTAATCCCCGATGTTAGCGAATTATTTTATACTGTTTCATGCATGCAAACATTTTTTAAAGCATAATTAATTTTAAAAAAAACATACGCACGGGCTCGGCTGGGATTTGAACCCGGGACCTCTCGCACCCTAAGCTTAAAACATACCACTAGACCACCGAGCCACTTTGTCGGGAATTATGATTTTTATAGCGTTTCTTATATGTAAACCAAAATTGAAAAAACCTTTACTGGTTTAAAAAAACAGATAGGCTCAACCGGGATTTAAATCCGCAAGCTCGCGCACTCTACGTTAGAATCATACCCCTAGAACACTCAGCCCCGATGTTAGCGAATTATTTTATAATGTTTCAGGAATGCAAATATTTTGTAAAGCATATTTAATTAAGAAAAATATACATACGGGCTCGGCCGGGATTTGATCCCGGGACCTCTCGCACCCGAAGCGAGAATCATACCCCAAGACCACCGAGTCACAGGCAGTGTCGTGCAATATAATTTTTATAGCGTTTCTTATATGTAAACTTAATATAAAAATAGCATTACTGGTTTAAAATAAATAGATGGGCTCGCCAGGGATTTTATTCCATGACCTCGAGCACCACTTGTGAGCGTCATATTCCTAGAACACTAAGCCCCGATGTTAGCGAATTATTTCATTCATGCAAACATTTTTTACAGCATAATTAATTAAAAAAAAACTTACATACGGGCTCGGCCGGGATTTGAACCCGGGACCTCTCGCACCCTAAGCGAGAATCATACCCCTAGACCACCCAGCCACAGTGGCCTGCAATATGATTTTTATAGCGTTTCTTATATGTAAACTTAATTTCAAAATAGCATTACTGGTTTTAAATAAATAGATGGGCTCGCCAGGGATTTTATTCCATGACCTCGAGCACCACTTGTGAGCGTAATATTCCTAGAACACTAAGCCCCGATGTTAGCGAATTATTTCATTCATGCAAACATTTTTTTACAGCATAATTAATTTTAAAAAAAAAACGTACATACGGGTCGGCCGGGATTTGAACCCGGGACCTCTCGCACCATAAGCGAGAATCATACCCCTAGACCACCGAGCCACAGTGGCCTGCAATGTGATTTTTATAGCGTTTCTTATATGTAAACTTAATTTCAAAATAGCATTACTGGTTTAAAAAAAATAGATGGGCTCGACCGGGTTTTGATTCCATGTCCTCGCGCTCCACTTGTGAGCGTCATATTCCTAGAACACTAAGCCCCGATGTTAGCGAATAATTTTATACTGTTTCATGCATGCAAATATTTCTTTAACGCACAATTAATTTTAAAAAAACATACATGCGGGCGCGGCCGGGATCTGAACCCGGGACCTCTCGCACCCTAAGCTTGAAACATACCCCTAGACCACCGAGTCACTTAGTCGGAAGTATGATTTTTATAGCGTTTCTTATATGTAAACCAAAATTGAAAAAACCTTTACTGGTTTAAAAAAACAGATAGGCTCAACCGGGATTTAAATCCGCAACCTCGCGCACTCTACGTGAGAATCATACCCCTAGAACACTCAGCCCCGATGTTAGCGAATTATTTTATAATGTTTCAGGAATGCAAACATTTTTTAAAGCATATTTAATTAAGAAAAATATACATACGGGCTCGGCCGGGACCTCTCGCACCCTAAGCTTAAAACATACCACTAGACCACCGAGCCACAGTCTGGTATAAGATAATTTTTATAAAGTTTCTTATATGTAAACTTAATTTAAAAATAGCATTACTGGTTTAAAATTAATAGATGGGCTCGACCGGGATCTTATTCCATGACCTCGCGCACCACTTGTGAGCGTCATATTCCTAGAACACTAAGCCCCGATAATAGCGAATAGTTTCATGCATGCAAACATTTTTTTAAACCATAATTAATTAAAAAAAACATACATACGGGCTCGGCCGGGATTTGAACCAGGGACCTCTCGCATCCGAAGCGAGAATCATACCCCTAGACCACCGAGCCACAGACAGTGTCGTGCAATATAATTTTTATAGCGTTTCTTATACGTAAACTTAATATAAAAATAGCATTACTGGTTTAAAATAAATAGATGGGCTCGCCAGGGATTTTATTCCATGACCTCGCACACCACTTGTGAGCGTCATATTCCTAGAACACTAAGCCCCGATGTTAGTGAATTATTTCATGCATGAAAACATTTTTTTACAGCATAATTAATTTTAAAAAAAACTTACATACGGGCACGGCCGGGATTTGAACCCGGGACCTCTCGCACCCTAAGCGAGAATCATACTCCTAGACCACCGAGCCACAGTGGCCTGCAATATAATTTTTATAGCGTTTCTTATATGTAAACTCAATATAAAAATAGCATTACTGGCTTAAAAAAAATAGATGGGCTCGACCGGGATTTGATTCCATGACCTCGCGCACCACTTGTAAGCGTCATATTCCTAGAACACTAAGCCCCGATGTTAGCGAATTATTTTATACTGTTTCATGCATGCAAACATTTTTTTAACGCACAATTAATTTAAAAAAAACATACATCCGGGCTCGGCCGGGATCTGAACCCTGGACCTCTCGCACCATAAGCTTGAAACATACCCCTAGACCACCGAGCCACTTAGTCGGAAATATGATTTTTATAACGTTTCTTATAAGTAATCCTAAATTTAAAATAGCAATACTGGTTTTAAAAAAACAGACAGGCTCAACCGGGATTTAAATCCGCAACCTCGCGCGCTCTACGTGAGAATCATACCCCTAGAACACTCAGCCCCGATGTTAGCGAATTATTTTATACTGTTTCATGCATGCAAACATTTCTTTAACGCACAATTAATTTTAAAAAAACATACATGCAGGCTCGGCCGGGATCTGAACCCGGGGCCTCTCGCACCCTAAGCTTGAAACATACCCCTAGACCACCGAGCCACTTAATCGGAATTATGATTTTTATAGCGTTTCTTATATGTAAACCAAAATTGAAAAAACCTTTACTGGTTTAAAAAAACAGATAGGCTCAACCGGGATTTAAATCCGCAACCTCGCGCACTCTACGTGAGAATCATACCCCTAGAACACTCAGCCCCGATGTTAGCGAATTATTTTATAATGTTTCAGGAATGCAAACATTTTTTAAAGCATATTTAATTAAGAAAAATATACATATGGGCTCGGCCGGGATCTCTCGCACCCAAAGCGAGAATCATATCCCTAGACCACCGAGCGACAGTGTCGTATAAGATAATTTTTATAAAGTTTCTTATATGTAAACTTAATTTAAAAATAGCATTACTGGTTTAAAAAAAATAGATGGGCTCGACCGGGATTTAAATCCGCAACCTCTGCCACTCTACGTGAGAATCATACCCCTAGAACACTCAGCCCCGATGTAAGCGAATTATTTTATAATGTTTCAGGAATGCAAACATTTTTTAAAGCATATTTAATTAAGAGATATATACATGCGGGCTCGGTCGGGATTTGAACCCGGGACCTCTCGCACCCAAAGCGAGAATCATACCCCTAGCCCACGGAGCCACAATGTAGTGCAATATAATTTTTATAGCGTTTCTAATATGTAAACTTAATTTCAAAATAGCATTACTGGTTTTAAATAAATAGATGGGCTCGCCAGGGATTTTATTCCATGATCTCGAGCACCACTTGTGAGCGTCATATTCCTAGAACACTAAGCCCCGATGTTAGCGAATTATTTCATTCATGCAAACATTTTTTACAGCATAATTAATTTAAAAAAAAACTTAAATACGGGCTCGGCCGGGATTTGAACCCGGGACCTCTCGCACCCTAAGCGAGGATCATACCCCTAGACCACCGAGCCACTGTGGCCTGCAATATGATTTTTATAGCGTTTCTAATATGTAAACTTAATTTCAAAATAGCATTACTGGTTTAAAAAAAATAGATGGGCTCGACCGGGATTTGATTCCATGACCTCGCGCTCCACTTGTGAGCGTCATATTCCTAGAACACTAAGCCCCGATGTTAGCGAATAATTTTATACTGTTTCATGCATGCAAATATTTCTTTAACGCACAATTAATTTAAAAAAAACATACATGCGGGCGCGGCCGGGATCTGAACCCGGGACCTCTCGCACCCTAAGCTTGAAACATACCCCTAGACCACCGAGCCACTTAGTCGGAAGTATGATTTTTATAGCGTTTCTTATATGTAAACCAAAATTGAAAAAACCTTTACTGGTTTAAAAAAACAGATAGGCTCAACCGGGATTTAAATCCGCAACCTCGCGCACTCTACGTGAGAATCATGCCCCTAGAACACTCAGCCCCGATGTTAGCGAATTATTTTATAATGTTTCAGGAATGCAAACATTTTTTAAAGCATATTTAATTAAGAAAAATATACATGCGGGCTCGGCCGGGATTTGAACCCGGGACCTCTCGCCCCCAAAGCGAGAATCATACCCCTAGCCCACGGAGCCACAATGTAGTGTAATATAATTTTTATAGCGTTTCTTATATGTAAACTTAATTTAAAAATAGCATTACTGGTTTAAAAAAAATAGATGGTCTCGACCGGGATTTGATTCCATGACCACGCGCACCTTACGTGACAGTCAAACTCCTAGAACACTAATCCCCGATGTTAGCGAATTATTTCATGCATGCAAACATTTTTTAAAGCATAATTAATTTTAAAAAAAACATACATACGGGCTCGGCTGGGATTTGAACCCGGGACCTCTCGCACCCTAAGCGAGAATCATACCCCTAGACCACCGAGCCACAGTGGCCTGCAATATGATTTTTATAGCGTTTCTTATATGTAAACTTAATTTCAAATAGCATTACTGGTTTAAAAAAAATAGATGGGCTCGACCGGGATTGGATTCCATGACCTCGCGCTCCACTTGTGAGCGTCATATTCCTAGAACACTAAGCCCCGATGTTAGCGAATAATTTTATACTGTTTCATGCATGCAAATATTTCTTTAACGCACAATTAATTTTAAAAAAACATACATGCGGGCGCGGCCGGGATCTGAACCCGGGACCTCTCGCACCCTAAGCTTGAAACATACCCCTAGACCACCGAGCCACTTAGTCGGAAGTATGATTTTTATAGCGTTTCTTATATGTAAACCAAAATTGAAAAAACCTTTACTGGTTTAAAAAAACAGATAGGCTCAACCGGGATTTAAATCCGCAACCTCGCGCACTCTACGTGAGAATCATACCCCTAGAACACTCAGCCCCGATGTTAGCGAATTATTTTATAATGTTTCAGGAATGCAAACATTTTTTAAAGCATATTTAATTAAGAAAAATATACATGCGGGGTCGGCCGGGATTTGAACCCGGGACCTCTCGCACCCAAAGCGAGAATCATAACCCTAGCCCACGGAGCCACAATGTAGTGTAATATAATTTTTATAGCGTTTCTTATATGTAAACTTAATTTAAAAATAGCATTACTGGTTTAAAATAAATAGATGGGCTCGACCGGGATCTTATTCCATGACCTCGCGCACCACTTGTGAGCGTCATATTCCTAGAACACTAAGCCCCGATAATAGCGAATTATTTCATGCATGCAAACATTTTTTTAAACCATAATTAATTAAAAAAAACATACATACGGGCTCGGCCGGGATTTGAACCAGGGACCTCTCGCACCCAAAGCGAGAATCATACCCCTAGACCACCGAGCCACAGTTGCCTGCAATATGATTTTTATAGCGTTTCTTATATGTAAACTTAATTTAAAAATAGCATTACTGGTTTTAAAAAAAATAGATGGTCTCGACCGGGATTTAATTCCATGACCACGCGAACCTTACGTGAGAATCATACCCCTAGAACACTCAGCCCCGATGTAAGCGAATTATTTTATAATGTTTCAGGAATGCAAACATTTTTTAAAGCATATTTAATTAAGAGATATATACATGCGGGCTCGGTCGGGATTTGAACCCGGGACCTCTCGCACCCAAAGCGAGAATCATACCCCTAGCCCACGGAGCCACAATGTAGTGCAATATAATTTTTATAGCGTTTCTAATATGTAAACTTAATTTCAAAATAGCATTACTGGTTTTAAATAAATAGATGGGCTCGCCAGGGATTTTATTCCATGATCTCGAGCACCACTTGTGAGCGTCATATTCCTAGAACACTAAGCCCCGATGTTAGCGAATTATTTCATGCATGCAAACATTTTTTCACAGCATAATTAATTTAAAAAAAAAACTTACATACGGGCTCGGCCGGGATTTGAAACCGGGACCTCTCGCACCCTAAGCGAGAATCATACCCCTAGACCACCGAGCCACTTTGCCGGGAAAAATGATATTTATAGCGTTTCTTATATGTAAACCTAAATTGAAAATAGCATTACTGGTTAAAAAAAAAACCATAGGCTCAACCTGGATTTAAATCCCCGACCTCGCGCGCTCTACGTGAGAATCACACGCCTAGAACACTCAGCCCCGATGTTAGCGAATTATTTTATAATGTTTCAGGCATGCAAACTTTTTTTAAAGCATATTTAAGAAAAGCATACATACGGGCTCGGCCGGGATTTGAACCCGGCACCTCTCGCACCCGAAGCGAGAATCATAACCCTAGACCACCGAGCCACAGTGTCGTGTAATATAATTTTTATAGCGTTTCTTATATGTAAACTCAATATGAAAATAGCATTACTGGTTTAAAATAAATAGATGGGCTCGACCGGGATTTTATTCCATGACCTCGCGCACCACTTGTGAGCGTCATATTCCTAGAACACTAAGCCCCGATGTTAGCGAATTATTTCATGCATGCAAACATTTTTTACAGCATAATTAATTTAAAAAAAAACTTACATACGGGCTCGGCCGGGATTTGATCACGGGACCTCTTGCACCCTAAGCGAGAATCATACCCCTCGACCACCGAGCCACAGGGGCCTGCAATATGATTTTTATAGCGTTTCTTATATGTAAACTTAATTTAAAAATAGCATTACTGGTTTAAAAAAAATAGATGGTGTCGACTGGGATTTGATACCATGACCTCGCGCACCTTACGTGACAGTCATACTCCTAGAACACTATTAAAGCACAATTAATTTTAAAAAAACATACATACGGGCTCGGCCGGGATTTGAACCCGGGACCTCTCGCACCCTAAGCTTAAATCATACCCCTAGACCACCGAGCCAACTTGTCGGGAAATATGATCGTAGGGGAGAAATGGGCATTCACCGACGGGAGGGGGTGTTGGGGTGTTAACACCCCCTCCCAACTCCTCTCACTCCCCCTCTGACCTTGGGTTGATCTTCCTCCTGATAGCCGCCTCCCAGGGCCACCGCGAGAACCCGTAGAAGGTAACGAGGTTATTTTGGCGCGTTTTTGAATACTTTCCCGCGCTTTTGGACTTCGTTTTAGGGAATGGCAACACTGAGTAGAAGGTAAGTTTTTGGATGGCAACGTTAATGTTTTGGTTGTTATGACAACTAGAGTTTGGATAGCAACTTTTAAGAACGTTCGTGGCGCCATCTATCGGGACTTTGAATATTTTACTGAATTTAATTATTTTTATTTTTACAGAGTGTTGAAGTTGGGAATCGAACACGCGTCCACCAAAAGGTCTTCGTAGTCGAGGGATATTGAGCACACGCGCTAACCACTCGGCTACGAAGACCTACATATGAGTACACTAATTGTCATCCCAATATAATTTTCACTTGAGGCAAATGCACATGGCGCCATCTGTTGAGACTTTGAAGATTTTTCACGAATTTTTGGACATGGAATTTTTTTTTTTTAAATAATTGTAAATTATTATTTTTCACCAAAATAAATTTTTTGTTTTAAGTTGATGGTCCCACCAACCAGCCCGATTTATTTGATAAATACACCCCATCAACATTTTTTTTTAGACTGCCGATGCGATTTACATACCCACGCAGCTAATTTGGAATATGCCAAAACAAAATTTCCTGAAATAAAATTTTCTGAAATAAAATTTTCTGAAATGAAACATGAAAAAATTAATGATGGACCCTAGAAGTGCTGCAGTTCAAATATTTATTCACAAATCGAAATTATGTACATGTGATTATTATTTACAGATGATGAATTATATACAGATGAATTATATACAGATGAATTATATACAGATGAATTAGATACAGATGAATTAGATACTGATGAATTATATACAGATGAATATTTACATACAACAGTGTCCAAATTATGTATTCGGAATTAGGTCGTGACCATATGCATATGAATTCACTCCATCAGACAAGAGATATCTTTTGTCGTCGAATGGAGAGAGAGCGGTCTTATTCACTCTTTAAGTGAAAATTTGGTGGTTTTCACTTCCAATTTTCATCGCCTCCTCTCTTGTATTCTTTACACTCCTCAAACACTTTAAATAGTCGGAATGCTTTATTTTCTGTTTTACGATGTGTCTGGAGACACCCTTGGCTGTCTTCTTTTCTTTATTCGCCGACTTGATGGAATACATTTTCGCACGTAAGCCGACGAATTCTTCGATGATTGCACCATTCATTTCATCTTTAAAGCATCCAATTTTTTTCTTATTTTTTGAGGAGTAGAATGGATGTGTAGGAGGGTATTCGGAGGTATCATACAGATGCAAATGTCGGGCCATATCGCTGTAAATATCTTCTGTCTCAAATTCATACGTAAGGCTATCCATGTCAGTGAATAAGAGCTGTGCCCTCTCCCCATATTCACGTATTATATGATTATAATGAAAATCATACATAAGATATTTGCTCATCTCCAAAATTACGTAGCCCACGTAAATTGGACGATTCAGTAAGATACTTGTCTTCACCCTCTCCACCCCTACTAATTCTTCAGTGAAGATTTTAAATGATTTGAAGCTCGGAGCAGCAACCATCTTCTTTGCACGTCGCTCATCATGCACCAGTTGTATGTCCACTCGGTTCCTGAGATTCTCCATCGTTTTACCATACACCGAATTATTTAGGAGTTTGAAAAAGTCCTTCTCAAAGGAGTTGGCAGCATTCTTCCTCTTCTCCGTGTTAAATTCGATGTATGGCTTTAGCCAGGCCTTCTGTTTGAAGGATAGCACTTTGTGCACTTTCTTCAGTTGGAGACCGAGTGACAGATATAGCTGCAAATTTCTATTGTAGATGACATACCGCTCCTTGTTTCTTAGATTTGGCACCAATTTTTGGGATTCATGAAATTTCACCATATGTGTCGTCTCCATAATTTTCTTTGCCGTAGGCGACAGCATATCTTCACTTATTTTTAAAGATTCGGGGCAAAGAGGGTAGGAATTGTGAATTGTATGCAATTTTTCATCATAGTGCAGATCCACCTCTAATACGTATCCCATGTCACTGTCCGGAGAAATGGCCTTGATCCAGTCTTCCGTCACCAGGCTAGCATACATCCATTTTAATTCACCGTAGGGTAGCGGCTGACTCATCGCCCAGCCGTATAGATTATTGGCATCAAGGTACATAATGTATTTAGATGGGCTGGATGGATCAAAATTTTTCATGTATTTATTGTTGGCTTTTGCATACCTTTTTGTAATAACAGAAATACCACCTCGAATGCCACGTTCAATGAATAGGTGCATATCAATGTCCGTGAACAATTCGAGGGGCTGATTCGTCATCTTCAGACATGCTTGCCAAGCTAATCCTGGTGAGGTGTACATGTTTAGGGGGTCAATCGAATAATAAGTTTGACACAAATTTCTGAACCCTTGTAGTATATCACCGAGTTGGAGAACGTCAGAAGCTACGTAGAGGTCATGATACTCTCCAAGAGTCTTGAGATGAAACTTCTCCCAAACAGTTTGTGCATGACGATAGTCCTCATCACTGATGCCGCTGTTTGAGAGAGAGCTAAAAAACGATGACCTTGGAGGGAGTGCATCTTCGTCAAACTTTTCGAAGGAATTCATATACTCATATGGATAGACCCCCTTACGTAATAAGAGGTGGATTTTATCTGCAGGCATGTGATCGGCCAAAAGCTTGAAATTAGCAGGTAGCATATTGCTCACTAATTTCTCCAGCGACGTCGGCAGAAACTGAAAGCTGTCTAGGAAGACCAACTTCACCTTTTCCCCTCGTTTCTCCTCTCTAGGTGCTATTGAGAATGAGATGTACTTCTCCATGTTCGTCGGAATCACCTCGTATTCATAATCCTTGAAGGTGCCCAGGGTTTTTACGATATGATGTGCATCATAATTTTTCAAGTTGTGAAATATGACAGGGATCATTTTCCGCAAACGAAACTTCAAGTTGCACTGACTGTGCGCAGCACCACGATACTTCCCAGAGAGATGGTCATGGTCCCGAACTCTGTCAGTTCCCAATCTTCCCTGGCAAATATGACATGATGATGCCACTTTGAAGTTTTGCTCTTCTTGATGGGAAAGGCATAGGGGCTTCACATCCATCAATTGTTCTGCAATTTCGGCCGGCTCATTCAACAAATTTTCCACGAAATGAGTTGATGCGTCGGGACCCCGATATACGGTGATAGGTTTTGTGGTTTTTCCATCGGGGCCGACTACAAGATAGGCGTAGCCACAAGCATCATGACGAGCAACCTTTTCCGTGTATGATGTAGCATCTTCGGGTGTTGCTGAATGCAGCGGGACGATAAGCGACTCAAAGTCCGCGTAGATGGCATAGGGGAGCGAGTGTTGAAAATGAATATTTTCGAACTTTAAAATATTCTTCCCCTCTTCCGGTAATTTTACCCTCTGTGGACTCAGGTCTTTGCAGAACTCGTGATGTTCCTTCAATAGACGTTCACTGGAGAATCGATGCAGGCAGCGATAACAAATGAAACATTTTGGATGATGTTTGGATAAGTTGGCCACAAGGCGTGACATGTCTCGGATGAGACAATAATGTTGCGTCTCCTCGTTGGTGATGAGCAGCAAGTTGATACAGTCTTCATCCTCCCGTTTGGAGATGCATAACGGGAAAACTTCATTGTTGTCACATCCGAAAACATTGATCCTAAGATTGTTCATCTTCTCAATAGATGGAATTTTCGTGAGGGGGACGGGAAATTCCACCCCTTCCATCTTGATGTCACTTTCATGCTGTGTGTAGTGAGACACACGTTCAGGATGCCTTTCCCAATGAATATTCATCTTGTGTGCCAACAAACACCAAACCAAACATTTGGCGTCTTCATTTTGGATATTTAATACCGCTTTTTTTGCCTGCATCTTTTTAGTGAACGGAATGTAGCTACGTCCTGCTAGCGGTGCATATTTCGCACATTGCACTTCCACGTGAATAATGTGATCGAGGGTCCACCCCGAACCAAGCTTCAAAAATTCTTCGAAACTATTGTCAACTTTGGTGATTGCCTCTTCTAGGTGTTCGGGGATAGTATGCTCCACTAGCTCAATTTGGGTAACACTACCAAAGTAGTGAGTGATGATCTGCCTCTCCCCATTTTCGAGCAGACGCGGGAGCTGAGCCTTCATGACAATGCGCCACTTGATGGCTTGCTTCTCCCGTATTTCTTCAGCGAGAAGCTGTTGAATTTGGGGTCGCAATTCCCCGAAGCACATTTTCACTTCTTCCGAATTTTCTTGTGATGGTGTCAAAAATTCTGAGGCGAAAACACCTAAAGCTGTTTTTCTGGATTTTCTAAATTTTTTGGCGGGGGTGGAACCCTGATCCACAGCTTTGCGCTTTGATGGTCCAGCGCTATGCGAAACTCTCATATGTTGCATCATGTGTGACTTTCGGCTAAATGCTTGATCACAATGTAGGCACTTGTGAATCGGCTCTCCGTGAGCCGCGCGCTCATGTCTCCTCAAATTGTCCATCCTTGTAAACTCCATGTTACAGTCTTTGCATTTAAAGGTGACTGGAGCTGTCGCAGAAGCATGAGTCAGCATATGGCGAGTCAAATGTTCTTTGCGAGTGTACGCTACATCACACTCAGTGCATATAAATAGTTTTGAATTCGAGTGAGTCTTCAAATGCCTAGTAAGAGCATCCTTCCTCGAGAAAGTCTTACTGCATGTTTGGCATACCTATCAAAAAAAAAAAAAATCTCTTTTAGAATCGAGCTTTAAAAAGTTTTCCCTCAAAATCTACGTTTATTCTTAACGAAAGTCATTTTTCATTGAAATTCTAACGAAAACCAATTCCTAACAACAACACGCAAAGTCTAACAAATGTCCAATGAAAGTCTATCAAAAACCTATATTCATCAAAAACTCAAAACCTATTTTCAATAATAATCCTCACCATAACATTGATCTGTCTTACTACCCTGAAAATCCTAACAGAATCCCCAACACTAATCGAACACAATATACATTTCTAAAATATACTGTCGCGAGTCTGAAAACACAATCTCCAATACTGTCGCGAGTCTGAAAACACAATCTCAAAAAAAACCCTATCGCGAGTCTGAAAACACATAAAAATTCAATTTTTCAAAATAAAAACACACACCTGAAATAACCCCTCCAAAAATATATTCTTAAAAAAGAATTGAAAAGCACAGCTTTAACTTTCCATAGTTTTGTTTATCAACAAAGTGGAGAAATTTTCCGGACATTGCATTCGAAAGATCGGAGAGCATTTTATGCGTCATTGAACTTGAATGGGCAAGTAAAGAGAACGCTACAGGTAGGTGAGTCACAATACTCCAAGAGAAGGGAAGCTTTTCAAAAAGAAAATCTCTCTCTTTCTAAACAAAAGTTTTTTTTTTTCTTAAGCGAGATTATAAGTTGTAAATAATTTTTTTCTTTCTAAATCTTAATATATTTTCTCACATATAAAATTTTTCTAACATAAATTTTTTCTCAAATTTATAAAAAGTATAAATTTTTTTTTTCTAATGAAAATTTTTTTTCTAGCACATAAAATTATTCCTCACAGCTTGTTAAAGTGAACATGTAAAGTTTTCAAACTTGTAAAAACATATTTTTTTTTTCATTCAACAAAATTTTTCTCAAACAATTTTTCTAACATAAATTTTGCAAAACTTTTATCAAACAAATTTTTTTTTTTCATTAAGTAAAACTTTCTCAAACTAACAAAATAAATTTTCATTCAACAAAATTTTTCTCAAACAATTTTTCTAACATAGATTTTCTAACATAAATATTTTTAACTAAGCTTTTATCAAACAAAATTTTTTTTCTAACATAAATATTTTAACTACTTGTAATCAAATAAATTTTTTCTCAAACTAACAGAGTTTTTTTTTTTTTGTCTAGCATAAATATTTTTCTAACATAAATATTTTTAACTAAGTGAAATAATTTTTCTAACACAATTTTTTTTCCCTCAAACTAACAAAATAATTTTTTTCTCTAACTTTGAAAAAAAAAAGTATAAAAATGCATTCCTAAATAGTTTCAAGCTTGTAAACAAATCAATATTTTTACACACAACATATGACAAATCCCAATCGCGTACCTGAAAACACATTAATACATTTTCCCATCCAAAATGTTTTAAACACATGATACTATTTTTCAGACATGATAATACAAGTTTCGGTAAACTAAAAGTGCTATTTTTTTTTGTCTAGCATAAATTTTCTAACAAGATTTTACTTGTAACGACAAGATTTTTCTTACAAAATTTTTACTTGTAACAATCAAAAAGATTTTACATCTGTTACGAATTTTTTTTAATTATTATTTTTTTTTTATTTTACAATCAACAATCAAAAAATATTTTTTACTTGCAATGAACAATCAAAAGCGGTTAATGTCTGAAATGTAATATCATTAAAATGTGAAATAGACTTACATGAGCAGTCTTCGATGCAGCGGAGATCATCTTTGATGCTGCGGGGATAGGGTCAGTAGAGGGGATTGGCGAAGATACATTAGACTGATCAACCATGTGTGTAGCAGTACTAGACCGTGAAACTCCACTGGGGCCAGCCTGATTTCAAAATAATAAAAAATAATGAATACATATTCGACAAAAATATGATTACAATGCATATTCATCAAAAGTATGAAATAATACTTACAATTGATGCGAATCCTGGGGGAGGTGCTACATCATTTCCGAGGACTGATTCTGGGACATTACCCATAATCACATCCCATTCCGCTTCATCGACCCCAAAATCAATGAACTGCAAAAAGAATACATTGTTAGCGGATAATAAATGAAGAACATTTAAAAAGTCAAAATCGATTATAAACTGAATTAAATTAATTACAAAATTAAGAATTACAAATTAAAGTTAAGAATTAATTACAAAATTAAGAATTATAAATTAAAGTTAAGAATTAATTGCAAAGTTAAATGAAGTTTTCGAATTAAAAATATTAATTAATTGTAAAACTAAATTAAGAATCAAAAGATACTTACAGAAGTAGAAGAGGTTGAAGCAGAGTTTTCCATATTATTTAAAGACATTTTTATCAAAT
>NW_026558271.1:0-17168 GCF_026930045.1 Uloborus diversus
TTTATTGTATTTATTTAACATGAAGCAATTCTTCAAAAAAAAAAGTATAAAAATATTAGTAAATAAACTATTTATTTGAATTTTAATCCCTGTACATATGTTTTCTGCATCATATGCTATGTTCTCCCACAGAAACAACATTCAGGAATGATACTGTACGAAAAGATCATCGACTGATACAGCACACAAATCAGAAATCACTATCCTTGAGTAACAATATCCTTGTTTTCAGGGTTTAGGATTCATCACTAACTTTCAGTTGACTTCAGAATGCTAAAGGATTTTTTTTTTTCAAAAAAGGATAAGCTGAACTGAAAGTCAATAGAAATTTTATGAATAAAAAAATATTACTCGCTTTAAACGGTTAAAACGGTGCTTGTTAAAATTGAGTTATGCTCCAATAGACTTAACATTGTACCAACCAAATCTTTTTAATTTCCTCGCTAAATACGGGTTCTCGTTAAATGAAGGTTCGTTATAAGCGAGTTCGTCTGTATTTTTATTTTAAATACTAGAAGTCGCCTGTCATGGTATGACAGGTGAAAGTTTGCTTCTACGAACGCAGAAGCAAACTTTCACCTTTTCTTCGTTGAACGCAGCCATTGCCTGTTGGGTGATATTTTGGTAGTTTTAAGTTTTAACCCTAACTCCAATGGATTAACCCTTAACTCCAGTAGATAGCGGTCATTGGTGACCATTTTTACGTTTCTTCATTCCCCTTAAATGACAGTCTCACCAGTAAAACAGTTAAGTGACCGGATCGAGTTCAGCCTTGTCACGATAAAGCAATTCCCTGCATGTCAAACATCATCAAAACATATTATCAAATGATCATGCCGTGGCGCAATTTTCATTGTTGAAACACGCAGGTTACACCATCATCGGCTATTATTTATGTTAGGATTTTGTGAACACTTGGTCGAACCGTGTTAATATGAGGGATACCTATATATAATTGTTAAGAGTTCGTGATACAACTTCAAACTTTCTGAAAATGACGACACAGTTCTTGAGAAAAACACAGGAGATTTATTTAGAACTAGTGGTACCCGCACGGCTTCGCCCGTAACAGAAAAATTAAAAAGTCTTTTGGTTCGCCTGTATTTACAAATAATGTATTGTGAATTTTCTCGTCAATTGGCTTGTACTCATGTTACGGTTACACGTTAAGATAATTTCGTATCTCGCCCATTGGCTCGTGCCCATGTTACGGTTACACGTTATGGTAATTTCGTAATTTAACCATCTTATGATAGTTTTGTTCTTAAATTTGGAATAGAAAAAGAACCACATCGAATTTTCGAAACATCGCTTCGAGGTGCACACCCCCATGCTACATACTAACTTCGTGCCAAATTTCATGAAAATCGGACGAACGGTTTAGGCGCTATGCGCGTCACAGACATCCTACAGACATCCAGACATCCTCCGGAGAGAGAGACATTCAGCTTTATTATTAGTAACTAGTGGCACCCGCACGGCTTCGCCCGTAATAGAAAAATCAAAAGGTCTTTTGGTTCGCCTGTATATTTACAAATAATGTATGGTGAAATTTCTCGCCAATTGGCTTGTACCCATGTTACGGTTCCACGTTATGATAATTTCGTATCTCGCCAATTGGCTTCGGCCCATGTTACGGTTCCACGTTATGATAATTTCGTAATTTATGATAGTTTTTTTCTTAAAATTGGAATAAAAAAAGAACCACATCGAATTTTCGAAAAATCGCTTCGAGGTGCACACCCCCATGCTACATACTAACTTTGTGCCAAATGTCATGAAAATCGGCCGAACGGTTTAGGCGCTATGCGCGTCACAGACATCCTACAGACATCCTACAGATATCCTACAGACATCCAGACATCCTCCGGACAGAGAGACATTCAGCTTTATTATTAGTAAAGAAGACTATGTACATGAAATATCCTTAGCAACTGCTAAATGGACCATAGCAATTAGGAGAACATCAATTAACACCGTTGACTCAGCGGTCACACATTAGAATACTCAAAAACACAGCGCAAAGGCACATACACACTTCCCAGCGGAACGCAGAAAACACGACTCCACAGTTAGAAAACAAACTGACTCCTCCATTCACAAGACGCCCGGCGTTTTATACCGAGCGAAGAAATATCTAGAAAATCCCAGAAAGTTCTACAACTTTCTCATGTTTTCTTTTTATGCCACTCACAAATCTCATCTGTCAGAAATGGAGGGACCATATACTTCATTCGAATGTTAGGGGGTTGTATGCACATTACAAGAGACTATGACAGAGTTTGTAACATGATGTTAATGACTCTCAAAATAGTGTCCGCGTCCGTACGAGAGAGGTTTCTTTGGGAGTTGAAAAATGTCTGCATTTGAGGGGTGTCCGTCAGGAGGGGTTTACAGTATATATGTGTGTGCTGGACCCCTTATAACAAATCCTGGCTGCGTCGCTGAGAAGGAGAGACAGGGCTCGTACGCTCCTTCGAAACTCTTCCAATACTCCTTCATTTAGGAAATTTTTTTGAAGGGCCCTTCAGACTCCTTCATTTTCGTTTTAACTCCTTCAAAACTCCTTCTTTTTTAGTTCAAGACTACATAATCTTCCTCTATGACAGTCATTTAAAATACTTCATGTAACCCTAACAGTGATCCATGTAGAAGCTAAACTTCAACAAAATAAGATCAGGTAGTTTTTACATCACTCTTCTGCAATAACATTTGCTACACTTTTTCCTAGTGAAGAAAAACTGCTTACTGATAATGCTTTATCATCAATTAGACCTTCTGATGACGATGAAGTCACAAGCTAGCGAGTTTTTACTGTGCTGTATCAAAAAAAAAAAAAATGTGAATGGCATAATTGATCTATTTGGTAAACCCACCTAGCATTATAAATTGATTTCATGGACACATCATGGCACTCTTCACTTCTTTCTATGGCACTGCACCTTAAGGTGCCACAGCACCCAGTTAGAGAACATGGAAAGGGCAGACGGGTTCATAAAATTGTGACAAGGGGAAGAGAAAGGATGACAAAAAATGACATCACACAGTTTATAGCAGTATGTGTATGAAAAATGTGACATATGACAGGGGTTCGTACGCTCCTTCGAAACTCCTCCAATACTCCTTCATTCAGGAAATTTTCCTCAAGGGCCCTTCAAACTCCTTCATTTTGGTTTTGACTCCTTCAAAACTCCTCCTTTTTTAGTTCAAGACTGCATAATCTTCCTCTATGACAATGACTTAAAATACTTCAATCGACAACTTAACATCGTCACTAGGGCAAAGGCACGATTTTGATGTAGTAATTTCATATACTTATTTTTTTCATAAAGATGTGACTTACAAATTGAGCATAGGAGTCATAAAAGTTGAAGGTGAAACTATTATTAGAAGACTAAGATGTTTCATAAGTGAAGTAAAACATGCTTAAATGGTGCTTGGCTATTTTTTCAAGTTTTATAACTATTGCTTTTCCCCCCACCACACTCTCGGCAGCAGAAGTCAGTTTGTCTAATAATTATTTAAATATTTAAAAACACATAAGCAGATGTACTATATTAAGCAATTGTGTTAAAGAAAACAATTGTTTAGTAAATTGCAGTTCTGATAATGTAAAAAGGGTCATCCATGTTTGATGTCATAACTTGAGGGGGGCCGGGTTCATGAAATTGTGACAAGGGTAAGAGAAAGAGTGATAAAAAGTGACATCGCACAGTTGTTACAACACTATGTTATGACATGTGACGAGGAGTAGTAAGGTGAAGTGTGACATTTTGTGACAAAGGGGAAGGGGGTCAAATACGATGAATAAAAGTGCAACACCATTTAAGGACAGCCCATTAGTACTCCTTCAAAATCTCATTTCACTCCTTCAAAACTCCTCCAAAAATCCTTCATTTTATTTCTGAAATTGAGTGCGAACCCTGGAGAAGGAGAAAGGTGAAGTGTGACACTTTGTGACGCAAGGGGAGGGGGTGTCAAATATGTAGAAGAAACGTTTGACATTTAAGGACAGCCCAAAAGTACTCCTTCAAAATCTCATTTTACTCCTTCATTTTATTTCTGAAATTGAGTACGAACCCTGAGAGAGAGAGAGAGAGCCAGACATATCGTCCGTGCGCAGGGGTGTCGTTCATCCCTCGCAGACGAGAGAGATGAGATCAACATGAATGGGATTCCGCATTCCGCGGGCACTCTGTTTGCGCTGCGCACAGGTGGTGTGACGCACTCGTCCGGCGGACTCAGCTGCGGCTTCCTCATCCGATAATAGACGGGTTCGATGGCACACGGAAAACACACACACTAACAACGCCGGTTGTCCGGAAATGAAGGAGGTCGCAATCCATCTGAAATAAATTTTTTGAGTATCTTTACTAATAATAATAAAGCTGAAAGTCTCTCTGTCCGGAGGATGTCTGTGATGCGCATAGCGCCGAGACCGTTCGGCCGATTTTCATGAAATTTGGCACCTTCGGAATCTTCCGTTGGGTCCTTCCCGCCCCCCGAAAAAGAAAAAAAAAGAAGACAAAAAAAATTAATTTGAATTTTGACATCATGAATTCAAATTATGTTTTTCGCAATCACGAGTGTGTGTATGTAGGCGTGAGTGTTTGTGTGTGGGGGTATGTGTATGTGTGTGTAGGCATGTGTGTTTGTGTCTGTGTGCAGGCATGCATGTGTGGGTAGTTGTGTGTATGTGTTTGTGTGTGTGTATGTGTAGGTGTCTGTATGTATGTGTGTGTGTGTGCAGTTGTGTATGTATGCGTGTGTGTGTAGGATATGGACGCAACCTGGTGACGGCTTTCGCTATAGGAGCAGCATCGCGAGGAGCCGGTCGACGGTGATGCTGCAGAGAGTGCTGGCGGGAAAATAAAATGATAGCACATCAAAATAGTCAAATGAGAACAATAAGCAATCGTAATTGCTCAAAAAAGAAAAGAGGGAAAAGAAGAAAAGTGAGAGAAAGAAGAAAAAAAAGGGGGAGAAGGGGAAAAGGGGGGAAGAAGGAGAAAGGGGGGAGAAAAAAAAATCAAAACTGCTCATTTGAAAACAATTAATTCTATTTCAAGTGTCACAACAGTAAATACCAAAAGAGTAAATTTTACTTAATCTTTACGTTTTCTCTTATTCGGAGAGCCCCCCCCCCCCATTTCCTTTCTTTCTTCTTTTTTTGAGCAATCACGATTGCTTATTGCTTTCATTTGACTGTTTTGATGTCCTATGATTTTATTTTCCCGCCAGCACCCTTTGCAGCACCACCGTCGACCGGCTCCTCGCGATGCTGCACCTCTAGCGAAAACCGTCTCCAGGTTGCATCCATATGCTACACACACGCGCATACATACACAACTACACACACGCGCATACATACACAACTACACACACACAAACACACACACACACATACACACAACTACCCACACATTCATGCCTGCACACAGACACAAACGCATATGCCTACACACATACACATACCCCCTCCCCCACACACAAACGCTCATACACACAACTACCCACACATTATGCCAGCACACAGACACAAACACACATGCCTACACACACATACCCCCTACACACAAACACAAATACCTCCCACACACAAACACACACTCCTACATACACACACTCGTGATTGCGAAAATCATAATTTAAATTCAAAATGTCAAAACTCAATTTTTTTTTTTTTTTGGTCATTTTCGCCGGGTCCCCCCAAGGCCCATGCCCCTGGTTTCCGACTATGCTGACATGGCCTTTCGTCGGGCCTGGAGCCAAACTCATCGACAAATTTTGAAAGTGAAACAACCAGCAGTTCATCTTTTTTTTAACTTCTTCTTTTCGAATTCTGTTTTGGGAGGGGGCCGGTGCCAAGTGCCCCCCTCTGGATACGCCCATGTTTTGGAAGCGGGAGCCTTTTAACACCGGAGCGGCTCGCAAAGGAAATGATTTCACGCAGAGAAGGGCTCCCCGCGCTCTTCCGGGGTGCGACCGCATCCCCCCTCCCCCGGCGCTGTTTACTTTCGACTGTCAACACGCAGGGTTGCCACCTCGCCAAGTGGCGCGCCAAGCGATGACGTCACGCCGTGACGCACCACTCTGCCGGGAGCCTCTTCCTATTTACTAATACACATAATCGTCTTTCCCGTTCCGTAATGCAAATTGAAATGTGTCTACTCTACTCCTTGATGGGTAAGAGGGCGTGCGAGCGATTCTCGAAAGAGGACCGCGCACTCTGTTACGTTCTTGTTGCATGATGCGTGCATTTCTACCTCAGACGAGGGGGGGGGGGGAGCAATCTCGCCAGCGAGTACACGCGTCATTCGCAAAGTTTTGATGAAAATAAAACTCATTTGACAGCCCCAACGAAGCATGAGTGCAGGGCGGGGCCCGACTGACTAAAAATTCTCCTTCAAGAACAGGGGTGCCCATCCCTCCCCCCCAAATTCGATGGCGCAAATACCCCCCCCCCCAAATTTTCCTTAACTCTCTCCCTCTTTTTGTTTTTAGCTCTTTTTTTATTTTATTTATTTTTTTTTAAAAAATAATTTTTATTATTTTTTTCTTTTTAATATTTTTTATTTATTTATTCTTTTAAATATTATAATGTATCCTATTTTCCCCCTCTTGACCTTGACACTTCAGTATGGAAAACCGAAACTGATTTAGTTTATGGCAGATTAACTGTCAGTGGTTTGTAAATTAATGATGATCTGGGGTTCGTCTCAAGTCATTGAGGCGCCAAGACAGAGATTCATGAGGTCTTTGTGGAAGGAAGAGTTTTCTGGTCTCTTTTGGGGTAGGGCAGAGAGTAGAACTGTGAGTGATGGTAGGGTAGCAAGCTGTGCAACTCGCGAGCTCACAGAAAAAAATCCATATTTTGTAGTGTAAAATTAATGTATATAGTGTGTTGTGGTTTTAGTAAAAGGCAGTTTTGTCTCTGATTTTGGTGTGTATTTTGTTCAGCCATAGAGGTGGAAGACCTACGTCCTTCACCAGGACGGTGAAGGCCCTTCACGGCTTAATTAATCTTTCATCACGATATCACAATATTTTTCATTTATTTATGTATTTAATTATTTTCAATAATTATTATTATTTTATTGGAAAATTTATGTGCTACGCCAATGACACACACACAATCTAAAGAAATGAAAAAAAAAAAATAACAAAAAAAAAAAAAAATACTAATTTAAATTAAAAATAAATAAATAAAAAGCAATTTTTAAAATCCCCCCCAAAAATTTTGATGGCGCCACTTGCGCCAAAATCCCCCCTTGTGGGGCACCCCTGTCTTTTTTCCAACTAACAAGTCAGTATTTTTAACTATTAATTTAAAAATGCGTGTATTTTCCGTACAGTTGTAATGCTATGCATCATTCTTTAAGTAATTTGGGGCAGCTTAGAAGGAGGAGGCCCAGGCCTAGGCCTGGTGGGCCTGCGCGGTAATCAGGCCCTGATACAGGGCGAGAAAAATGGATGGATCCGATTTTATAAAGTATTGTATTTTCGAGACTACGCCACATATTACAAGGAGTGACGCTGGAGAATAAAGAGCAAGCCCGTTATTTCGAATTTTTTCCGAATGGAGGGGGAGGGGACAAAAGGTGTATACTATGTATGCAAATTTTGTCGGAAAACAATAAACCTTGTCAGTTAATATGAAAGTATTAAATTTTGGAACGGAATGTGTAACCTAATTAGCAGTCTTAACTAATGAAGAGAATATTGATGAGATACTGGAATGTCGCTCTTGGCAAACGGGAAAGTAGGCTCGTTTCGTTCTGGACTTTTTCTTTTATTTTTTGCTTTCAATGCTAAATATCAAGCTAATAGGGAAGTTGCAACCTATTAAATTTTCAAATTTTGGCTAATGGATATTGTTAATTGACCCTCAAAACTAAAAAATTCACCATCGCCGAATTTTAAAACACCGTGGTTGATTTTTAATGAATTTTTAAAAATCGCGCTTCTGAAACGTCACGAGCCTACGTCACAGGGCGCGAATGGGCAGCCTTCCGCCGAAGATCCCTTGTTTTCGCTACGGACATTTTGACCGCGCTGATATTTTTATTTTTTAGACATTCAACAATGCTTTTGAACACACTATGGAGGCCGGATTCGTTAAAGCACAATCTAAATAATCTTCCTCATGTAACATCAATGATGATATTCGAATATTTCCGAGAGGACGAGAGGTTTAATGTTCCAGAAACCAGGGTTGGCAAAAACCCGGGTTTTTTTTAAAAAGCCCATGGACCCAGGTTTTTTTGGGTTTTTTTTAAATAAAACCCAAAAAAACCCAACAAAAGCTGGGTTTTTTAAAAGAAATGTGTTTTTTTTTTTGTCTTTTTTTGGGAAAATGTAGGGTACTTGTAGCATATTGTAGCATAAGTATATGGACAAAGCACAAGAATTGTCTTGGGGTAAAAAAAGCGGGAAAACTAGTTACAATTCAGCGTTTTCTGCAGAAAAGTATGAAAGACGACGAAACCCCAGAATGGTGAAGTTTCAGATTTTTTAGTTTCCATGATTACCAACAGTTAAGGCAAAATTACTTCTTGAGTGATAAAATCTATTGTTCGTTTTTAATTACTCCTTTTTTTTTTTTTTTTTTTTTTTTTTGCATTTTACTTTATTGTAATTCATTTTGTTATGCAAAACTACTGTAGAACCTCAAGTAGTTTAAATCCCTATTTACTGAATTCCAGCTTAATCGAGACATTTCTTTGAATTTTATGTTGCCTGTTTTTCTATTTCTGTGTACAGATTAAGAAATATTAAACTTTTTTGTAAGATAATGAAAATACTGTACATCCTATTCTGTTTTCTGTAAGACCATTTGTAAAACCTGTTAATTTCTAAAAAAAAAAATATAACTTGTTAATTCGAAATTTCTGACGTGTCGGGTTGCAGAAAACAATTCACATGAAAGACTTTTAGCTAGAGTAGTTTCCTCTGTACAATCTACAAATATTGAGAAAACCAGACGTGACAGGACTTAGTCAAGATAATTTAAGTTATTTATTGACCAGTTAAAGATAAAAGTTAAATATATATATTTTAAATCTTTGATGTATTTTTTAATGTCGTTAAGAGTTAAGAAATACTATTAAAGTTCAAAATTCATTTTTTATGTCCATTGTCTGTGGTGAAGACCAAATAAAAAAGAAGTTTAACTTGTAAAAGTATTTAAATTAATTCATTTTTTAAAAAACTTCTCAGAAAATTTTAAAAAACCCAAAAGTGGGCTAAATAATGGGTTTTTTTAAATGGGTTTTTTCAAAAAAACCCATTGGGTCCAACCCAGTTGGGTCCAATCCGGCCAACCCTGCCAGAAACGCGAGGAGTTAAATGCGAGGAGATAAGCCTTTTACGTTTCGTCTTCGAAGTCGAATGCACGTCCTTGGGCTTCTCCCCTATCGGAAGAGTGCATGACGTCACTTCCTATGCCATTTGACGTCACAAGAGCTTGAACTTTAAACATTAATTAAAAATAAACTACTTATCGTATCGCAAAAATTTTTTCACCTATGATGTTCATACATGTTACTCTATCATATAAAAATAAAATTGAAAAATCGAAAACTTCCCTATTGCTAGTAATGGGGAAATGACATTTCATTGGAGTAAAAAGGAAGTCATGTGATCCACACACCAGCTCGTTTCGTCAGAATTTGCGTTACAATAACCTCGGAAGCTTGTTTAAATCCTTTATTATACAGTCGAACCCGCTAAATGGAATTAACCTCTGCTTGATTTCATAAGCGAGATCTTTCATTACCCGGGGCTAAAGTAACAAATTACAACGGCTTGGTGCTAGAAAAATGTATTACATTAAGCAGGATATTTTTTAAACCGATATTCCGATAAGCGGGCTTGACTGTGTTTATTTAACATGAAACAATTCTTCAAAAAGAAAAAAAAAAAAGGTTATTCATTGATAAAAATATTAGTAAATCAACAATTCATTTTTATTTAAATCCTTGTACATATGTTTTCTGTATCATATGCTATGTTCTCCCACAGAAACAACATTCAGGAATGATACTGTACGAAAAGATCATCGACTGATACAGCACACAAATCAGAAATCAGTATCCTTGAATTACAGTAACCTTGTTGTCAGGGTTTGTGACTTATCACTAACTTTCTGTTGACTTCAGAATGCTAAAGGAATTAATTTTTTGAGCAATCACGATTGCTTATTGCTTTCATTTGACTGTTTTGATGTGCTATCATTTTATTTTCCCACCGCCACCCTCTGCAGCACCACCGTCGACCTCACGATGCTGCTCCTATAGCGAAAACCGTCTCCAGGTTGCATCCACGTCCAACACACACGCGCATACATACACATACATACACCTACACACATACACAAACACATACACACACATACAAACACTCAAACACATACAGGCACTTACACATACACACCCACACACTCATAAACACATATGCCTACACACACACATACACATTCCTCCCCCCACACACAAACACTCATACACACAACTACCCACACACTCATACCTGCACACAGACACAAACACACATGCCTACACGCACATACACATACCCTCCCTACACACAAACACATCCCCCCCCACACACACATAAACACACACGCCTACACACACACACTCGTGATTGCGAAAAACATAATTTGAATTCCAGATGTCAAAATTCAAATTAATTATTATTATTATTATTATTATTTTCAAACTAGAGGCGCTATGCCACCTGCTCGCTCACGCTCACCAACCCCCGAAGATTGCCTCGCAATCTTATTTGATTCGCAAAGATTTAAGTCGTCAATGAAAAAGAAACAGATTAAAAACTCATTATGAGGATCAAAAAACACTCCTTCCCCGGGTTTCAAAATAACTTGTACCAACTGGCAGAGCCGTAAGGGCTAAGGGGCTCCTGAGCATTGCAAAACTGCAGTTTTGTACGTTTGAAAAGTCGCTTTCATATACGTGGTCTCTAGTAATATATTTTGCTCTTGAGCTCGGGGCTTGAATTGAGTCGAGCCTAAGAGCTTCCGTTAAAATGGAAACCCTTAAAGTTTGTGAATAAGAAAGAAGACACATGCGAATCAGAAAGACATAACTATGGCAACGCCAAATAGAACATTAATAATTTTAATGGAGATAAGAATATTCGAAATTGATTTTTAACGTCTTGTAACTTTTTTCCCCCCTTTGGAGATAGAAGCTTAGTCTTTCGATCATAGGTCGAGGTATTAATATAATGTTTGCATTGAAAATACTGTAGCTGAAAAAATAAATATTGAAAATATGAAAATATCATGATATTTTCAAAATAAATATCGAAAATATCCTGATATTTTCAAAATAAATATCTGGATATATATCAGCGAACCCTGGTGGCAAATTCACCGTTTTTCTTTTTTTTTTTTTTTTTTTTTTCCCCTTTAAACTCAATATAAAAATTTGAAGGAAGATTGGTAAGGACAGCAGGTTTGAGATTTTGCCTTGGCTCAGAAAAATCTTGGATAGAGGGGTGAGGTCATTAACCTTTAAGGAGCCCAAAAGAATTGCATTTAGGGATCTGTATTTCGGAAAAAAACTACACCCAGATTTAGACCCCTCATTTAGGCCCAAAAATGACTAATGATTTCACAAGTATGAGTTAATAAGATAACATGAGGCAGTGAGAAGCAAAGGGATGCAAGTGGACATTTTCAAGTTTTGAGTAAAACACGTTTAAAGATAAAATCCTAGATAGGCTTTCATTGATTTTCTTTTCTAAATCATGCTGTACAGCAGTCCCTATCAGGGATGCTAGTACCATCTTTTGCTCTAAGACAGAGGAGAGGTTCACCCCAACCATTTGTACTCATGGTTCGTACGCTCCTTCAAAACTCCTCCAATACTCCTTCATTTGGGAAATTTTTTTGAAGGGCCCTTCAAGCTCCTTCATTTTGGTTTATTTCCTTCAAAACTCCTTTTTTTTTAAATTGAAGACTACATAGTCTTTCTCTGTGACAGTAACTTAAAATACGTACTTTGATCGACAACTTAACTTAGTCACAAGGGCGAAGATATAAGGGTAATGAAGGGGTGAAAAAATTATTAGATGACTAAAACATTTCATAATTGAAGTAAACCATGCTTAAATGGAGATTTGACTATTTTTCGAGTTTTATGATTATTGCATGTCCATCCACCACACTCTCAGCAGCAAAAGTCGGTTTCACTAATTATTACTTTAAGATACATAAGCAGATGTACTATATTAAGTGATTGTGTTTATTGTAAAATGGGTCATCCACAAGTGATATCATGCCTCGAGGGGGCGACTGGTTCACGAAATTGTGACAAGGGGAAGAGAGGGGGTGACGAGAAGTGACATCACACAGTTATTATTACAATATGTTTATAAAAATGACATGTGACAAGAGGAGGAGTAAGATGAAGTGACACTTTATGACAAAGGGGGTAGGGGGTCAAAGATGGTGAGAGAAAAAAAATGCGACCGCATTTAAGGACAGCCCATTAGTATGTACTCCTTCCAATCCTCATTTTACTCCTTCGAAACTCCTCCGAAACTTCTTCATTAAATTTCTGAAATTGAGTACGAACCCTGTATCTCCAAATTTTTAATTTTGCCACTTCCATCCCATTGCTTCTCACTGCCTCATATGGATTTTGATTTATTTATTTATTTTTTTTAAGTTACTAAAACAAATTCAAAAAGAAAAAAAAAGTTTTTAATGTAAATTTAAGCGTTGAGTATTTTGAAGTTGTTACTTATTCAGCATAAATTTTGTTGCCTATAAAGTGCTTTGAAGCACGCGTGAATGAAAGCACTAACGGAAAGAGTTCCTCACGTATGCTTCCTGCTGTTGTTCCTTTATCCTACTTGCCAGACAGAAACAATTAAACCAAGTCCATGAACCTGTGTGTTTTCATTCCCTCGAAAACAGCCAAAGGGTTGGAGTGCAGTAGACCCTCGTTTTACGCAGGTTTATTTTACACGGTTTCGATTATATGTGGTTTAAGATTTGACACTTTTACTTTATTTTACGCGGATGAGTTTTGGTTTTACACGGATGCGGCAAAGCAAACAGAAAAAATTCCCCCCCCTTTCGAAGTCCAAATTCCTAAAGATTGCAGATTACGCGTAATCAACTGCATTTTGGCGTGCTAATCATCGAGCTTGGGCCATTGGAGACATTTTATGCGATGGGTTCCAGAGCTCTTCCCTGAAGTAAAGTTATTAAACTCACACAGTTCAGAACTCACTGGAAGAAGAGCTTTTAGAAGTGACAAAAAAGGACAAAACCAACTAGGATACCAAAGTCGGTGACGCAAAACCAAAACGTTCACATTGAAAATTTTGAACCATTCCTAGAGAATAGAAATGATCTTTCTGATTTGTTAGTGAAGGAAGATTCTATCATGGAAATGACGTAAGTGATCATGGATGCGTTAATGCTCAGCAAAGAACTACAGAGAAAAATTCTTAATGACTGCCAAAAGACTATCATAGCCAGCTTTTTTTATAAACAGAACATGAAATTAATGTTTTCTTTATGTATGTTGTGCATAGCAATCGATATAAGTACACATTAAACTTATTATACAGTCAGTCATCACTAGAATGAAGTAGTTTTTTTATCTACGGAACCTAACCCCCATTTTAACACTAACATTAAGATAAATAAATACCTTTGTGCTGAACAGTAAAGTAAGACAAAACAACGTTAGAAGAAGCACAAATTTGAAAATTACAGCAGACACGTGTTTCGGCGTTACAGGGAACGCCTTTTTCAATGCAAAAAATAATGAGCTTATGGATGAAAAGACATCCGACAAAAGGATGTCTTTTAGCCGGTTTCGATTTGTGCGGAATTTCCTTGGAGCGTAACCCCCGCGTAAATCCAGGGTCTACTGTATAGTTGGTTCTGATCACAGCCAATACGTTAGAAAATGTAGGCATTTTGGACATGGCGAATGAACTCTGCCAATCACATGTCGTCATGCTCTCGTGTGTCCACTTCGTAGCCTGACCAGAACGCTTTGATCTTCTCCATTCCTAGCTCTACAAGTAAAGCAGCACCAGGTTGAGCTCTTTTGCACCAATCATGTGTAAGGGGCCTATCACCAATAAAAACTGACGTTTTGCTCCACTCGAGTCGTATGCTCCCTAATGACGTACATCATAGTTGATCCTCGAGTAAAGGCCTCTATATTTTGCTTTGGTAAAGGACATAATAAAAATAGTAATGACAATGTTTAGCGGGTCTTTTCAACACTTCTCCGATTTTATTCCAACGAGGTCCAAACATTTTATGCAAGTCCATCAGCTTTAAAATTTCCTCCGAAGTCCACTTATCCTTACAAGAATAAGGGTGAAATATTATCCTGGCTCTGTTGTAAACGGAATGCAGCGTTCGATCATTCAAATCTTTACCCAGTCTCAGATAAAAATGTTTCGCCCTAAGAAACTGTAAAAGAGGGAGATCCCTCTTATGATCACTGTTGATGCCCAAAATGGTGACCGGATCATCGATCCCGTACCGCTCACAAAACTCCCTGAAATTTCTCCTCAACAGGTCGTCTTCTTTCGGCGTCCATTTTCGTCTTCTACCGATATGGTAGCCATGTCTCTCCCACCTACTTCTATCTTCTTTCGAAGGATTATACACTCGTTCGCTCTCATGCAGCAGGGGGACTTCGAAATCGACCGGTTCGGGTACGAGATCGAATATTTTTTCCACTGGTTTGTTAGTTTTTGAAGAGTTACCTATTTCCTTTTCAATAAAAAATTCCTCAGACTCTCTGCCAGAATTGAACCGACAATCATCATCACCGACAGAGGCCAACCTGGCATTTGCAGCAGTATTATCATGGAATGTCGTAGACTTCTCCGATCGTTCGGAGTCGCCACTTTGTGGAATGCATGCCCCTAGAGAAACAGTCTCGTTTCTGTCAGACTCGTGTCCACCATTGCTCGAGGAAGAATGAACCGATTCATAAATCCCCTCAAACAAAACATCTTCGTCGGAAGCGTCTCCGGACTCCTCGGAACTGCGTAGAACGATGGCCGAAATCTCCGGACGATCGCTCGAGAATAAAGATTTCGAACTCCTTCTACTTTTAGCGGAATGACCGGTCTCATTTCTTGCATTCATTAAGTTCTTTTCACTATTCTTACAAATTAGCATAGGTTTAGAAATGTCTTTCATAGTGTTGTGCTTTTTTCGTGATTTTAGAGTAGATGGATACAAATTTTCAATTCCTTCCTCAGATCCATCAGAACATTTTTCAATTCTTTTCGCGATTAAGGATCTATTGCTTTTGGCAGACACCATAGAACTGCAATCTTTGAGAGTCTCATCTGGATTACGAGATTCATGACAGTCTTCCATAGTGCTCATACTTTTAGTTTGTTCTAAAATGAAACTATTCTTTACAGAAGGCACTCTACTAGCCGTTTCTTTTCTAACAGATCGAACGGAATCATATTTAGTCGAACCGGAAGGATCGAGCGAGCAAACTTCGGAATCAAGCGAGCAAACTTCGGAATCGGGCAAGCATGCTTTGGAATTGAGCAAGCACACTTCAGAATCGGGCAAGCATGCTTCGGAATCGAGCGAGCATACTTCGGAATCCGAGTCGCAGACCATCGAATGGTTCGAGATACATTTCCTGTTGGATTCTAGGAACCCGACTCGAGTTGTCTCCGTGAGAAAATTTATGGAGGCAGATTTTCGATGTGTTTTGGAAATTTTATTTTTCCTTTTATGAACTCTAAATTTTTCCTTGTTACTTTTATCCCTTACTTTTTCAATAACATCAGAATCAGATGCATCGTCACTGGATATGATGACGACGTCATCAGGTGCCAAGGACGAAACTGTGGGCAAACTCGCCGGATCGGTTCGGATTGGCTTCGGTAACTCGCTCGTTTCTCGTAAGGATGTATTCATGTTGTTTTCGATGCATTCCATTTTGTTTCCCTTGCCTCGTGATTTATTTTTTACACGGGGCATATTAGATTTTTTTGTATTCATAATTTTACTCGTGCTCTTCCGAACGAAATCGATCTTGTCTTCCGAGTCGTCGCTCGACAACGTGACGACATCGTTCAAAGTTGCTTTGAAATGAAATGTCCTCCGTCCAGAAACGCGAGATTTGTCTCGTCTCGTTTTTTCTCGCTTGGAATGTTTAGGCACCATTCCATTTGAAACAGAAGATACACCATTATCAGGCGACACATGTTTAATACTTTTTAGAGCAAAGGGAGAGGAAACGACATGTTTTTGTTCATGAAAGTGGTCTGACGTCTGACATGAATTTTCAGCAGTATTACATATTTGAATGTCTCTCTCAGCACTGCAATCTTTACCTTCTTTAGAAATCGATTCCTGTTCACGGTTTGCATCATCGTCATCGGAAACTGAATCTTCACTCGAGAGCCCCAAAATGCGACGGCACTCTTGAGATTCATTGAAGAAAAGGTTCTCACTGTCATGAACGTTGGCTTTTCTTTTATCATTTATACGTCGCTTTTTTTCATACGCGGAACAAAGTTTTTCCATGACCGCAGGATCCGCCAATTTGGTCATCAACAAGTCCAGTTTTCTGAATCCTTCCATCTTAATGTACTGTAGTTTTATGACGGAGATTCAGATTTTGAGTGCCGAAAAACTTGCAATGTTTGGCAATGAATGAGTCCTTCATTGAAAGCAAATAAAATAAAATAAACAAAATTTCAATGCACCATTGAGATATGTACACAAATTTTAAAACACTGCGGAAATCATGCGACAAAATATGTTTTTACTGTAAGCACTGTAGTCTAAACCCTCTGCAATACTCAATTCGACGAAAACGTCGCATTTGTTTACAAATACGAACGTGCGTTACAAACGCAGTTAATCATCGACCATCATCTATTTATACGAAATAAATGACACTGTAAACGCTTTTACCACCATGAAAAAGTTTCTTTGCATATGTGACCGTAAAGGAGGGGGAGGGGGGACTTAAATGTGGTTTAACAATTTTATAATGGAATATGGAATACTTTCTTTTGTTTTCCCAAGATCTGGCAACGCCACAACGATTTCTATGGCAACGGTGACGTCATAATGCAATAGAAATAGCGCTTTAATGCTAAATTTTCTTCTCGTTCAT
>NW_026558272.1:0-17127 GCF_026930045.1 Uloborus diversus
AAAAAAAATACTTACTCTTTGTTAGGAACTGATTATCGGAAAATAGAAGGGATTCACTTTCACTATGCTACGTCCCTCTAAACAGCGGGTCAAATGTTCACACACCAGGAGAGTGATGAGCAGCAAGCACCAGGTGCGTGACAAAATAAGTTTCATCAAAGGTTCTGAAAAATTTACTTATTGTAATAAGGAAATAACTAACCGAAATCAAAAAATATGTTATTTTCATGACAAAACCATATTTATGAAAACCTCCCTTAACGGACAGTTAATAAATTCTATTCTAATAAATACATTACCAGTGCGTTATAAATAATGCTAGGAGAGTTACAATCTTTTTTTTTTTGCGCCAGGAGAATGACATTTTTTCACTCCAGGAGAGTGACATTTTCCTTGTAACGTGCCTGTTACGTAAGTTCAGGATTATAATTAAAGTAAAATATGTTATTTTTCTATTCTAACCTCTTAATTCAACTACACACTATGAGTAGAAATATTTTTTTTCTTATTTTTAAAACAAAAATGTTGTCCGTGAGAATGACACCAAAAATGTTACATAACAATTTTTGAACTTCAAAATTTTAGTAAAAACGGTAGATAAATCATATAACAAAAGACTCAAGGAATCCAGCAAAATAGGGACAGTAAACAGTCTTGTAGTACCTACAGCAGATTAAAAATTCCTTTTCTTCATCTACAATAATTAAATTCATTCCTAGAACAAGAGAATGACATGAAAACTGGAGAAAAACTTTAAATTGATGTACCTTGTCTATTTAAGGGAGGAGGGGGAGAGTAGGGTTTTTTAAACGTCAAAAAATTCCGTTTTGTTTTATGAAATTAAAAAAAAAATGGTTTGATAAAATTTATCAAAACCTTTTGTGCACTATTATGTATGATTTAAAGAATATTCTATAAATTTTTTATCAAAAAATATCCACAGACAAGCCAGTGACAGATCTATTCTTAGAGTAACTTTGGAGATAGATGATTTGCCGTGTTTACTGTATCTCAGCTGACATTTATCTGAAATTAAATTCCATTTAAATTTAGTCAAAATATTAAGTAGTCCTCCCCCTTACCTTCTCAGATCTTATTTTGTTCGACTTTAAAATTTTTGGCTGCCATTTAAAGTTAAAAGTGCTATTTTTCACGAAAAATTGAGCTATTTAGTTTTAAAAAAATTATTTAAAAAAAATACTCATACTCAACGTAGGGGGGAGTTTTTTTATTTGCAGAATGTGTGTACTAATTTTGAAATGAATCGGTCTATTGGTTTTAAAGTGAGAGTGAACACAGACTTTGAAAAAGTAGTTTTGAGAAAAACGCGTTTAAAATTTAGATTACTGTGGATTTCTAATTCAAGAGAATTTTACTATTCACATGAGGAAAAACTATTTTTTCATCCTCTTTTATAACATATGACTTATTTTTCTACTTAATGCTAAAACCTGCGCTATTTCTCCTCACAATGTATGTACAAGTGTATATTATTCCTATATTTGCATTAAATTTCAAAAAATAAGTAATACACATGTTTAGATTTAAATTTATAAAAAATAAGTTTTTAGCAATTAATGGAATTTAAATATGTCATAACTTTAAAATGGTACGTGTTACAGGAATTTAGTTTATGCATATATCTCTATTTAGCAGGTCCAAATTGACCTAAATCAGGAATTTAACTCAATGTTGTAGAAAAAAAGTAAAATTTTGTCACACGGTGAATTAAATTTATTCAAAGAATATATTTTACACCTTTAAGTATGCGTAATATATTACTTATTATTAAATTAAACTTGTGGAATGTTGATATGATTGTTTAAAATAATTTAAATAGTGTAGACCGGGGCACGTTTACGCGGATTTTTTTCAATGAATTCTCTAAACTTTTTGTTTTAATTAAGAAAATTTTAGACATTGTGGTTTTATAAAGCAATTAATAGAGTCAAAATCGGCATATTCGGTTGTTGCTCCGTTTGTGTTTTTAACCGTTAAAAAAATATTTTTGAGTCCGGTTGCGTAAACGTGCCCCGAACACGGGGCACGTTTATGCATATTTATTTTGACACCTAACGTGGTTCTGTTAGTGTTTTGAACATAATGTCTTATCATTGTTAAAATAAAGCAAATTTATTACAGAATAAATAGTGTATAAAGTAAAAGCTGAACGGGCATGAAGACAGCACTACATGATTGTAAGCTATAAGATACGAATTTGTAACTCAATTAAAAATTAAATGGCGATTTTCAAAACTAAATAGCCTGAAAATACTAAAAAGTTTTGACACAGTTCGGAGCAAAAAAATGGCGTCAGAGCACGTTTAGAAGTAAGACACAGTAAGAACGTATGTAACGGTGCTCAGACGTCAGCGCGTAAACTTGCCCCGTCGCCAAGAATGGATTTATTTTTAACGTGCAAAATTTTTAATAATATTTCAGTTCATACAACTACAATTCCCAAAAAAGGATAAAATCCTGCTAATTTTTATACATTTGTTTTTTTTTTAACTAAGTATTATTCATTCACAATAAGCTTTAAAACGTTCAACTCAAAATTTACTCGACTTGATAGAAAAAAGATTATTCTTTCTGCATGCTAGACCGAAGCTCGACTGATGCTCAAAAACTGGTGAGGATATTGCTAGAGAGCAGCATCAAACTGTTATGATTGTTGGCTCTCCAGTTATAATTCGTTTTGAAAAAAAGGGCACTGCGTAAACGTGCCCCGGTCTACCCTACATTTGAGAAACGAATGGGGGCTCGCAAAAAGAGTGAATTTCTGGTTATTCAAAAATTTTAATTTGATTATAGAATATTGCAATGTCATCGGGTGTGAGGTTACATACAAAATTTCAAGAGAATCCGATCACAGAAAGTGGATAAAAACCCGAACAGACAACAACGAAACCAAGTTAATGAAAAAACTGATTGGCTCGACTGACAGCACACTAAGTTCAACTGACCATTGATTTGCTCAACTGATCGCCCACTAAGCTCAACTGACCTTTGATTGGCTCAACCGACCTTTGATATGATCAACTGACTGACCACTGAGCTCAACTAACAACTAATTTACTCAACTGACCGCCCACTAAGTTCAAAAATTCAACTGACCTTTGACTGGCTGAACTGACCTTTGATTGGCTCGACTGACAGCCCACTAAGCTCAACTGACCTTTGATTGGCTCAACTGCCCGCATACTGAGATCAACTCACCGCCAAATAACTTCAACCGACCTTTGATATTCTCAACTACTGCCCACTGAGCTCAACTGACAATTTATTGGCTCAACTGGCCGCCCGCTGAGCTCAACTGACCGCCAAATAACTTCAGCCGATCATTGATTGGCTCAACTGTCCGCCCACTAAGCTCAATTGACCATTGATTGGCTCGACTGACCGCCCACTAAGCTCAACATAACATTGATTGACACGACTGACCGCCCACAAAGCTCAACCAACTTTTAATTGGCTTGACTGACCGCCCACGAAGCTCAACCGATCTTTGATTTGCCTCAATTGACAGCCCACTAAGCTTAACTGACCATTGATTGGCTCAAGTGACACCCAACTAAGCTCAACTGACCATTGATTGGCTCAACTGACCATTGATTGGCGCGACTGACCTCCCACTAAGCTCAACCGACCTTTGATATGCTCAACTACTGCGCACTGAGTTCAACTGACAATTGATTGGCTCAACTGACCTTCCACTGACCTCAACTGACCGCCAAATAAAATCAGCCGATCTTTAATTTGCTCAACTGCTCGCCCACTAAGCTAAACTAAATATTGATTGGCTCAACTGACCGCCCACTAAACCTCAACTAACCATTGATTGGCTCGACTGACCGCCCACTGAGCTAAACTGACCGCCCACTAAGCTCAACTCAATATTGATTGTCTCGACTAAACGCCCACTAAGCTCATTGGCTCGAGTGACCGCCCACTAAGCTTAACCGAACTTTGATATGCTCAACTACTGCGCACTAAGCTCAACTGACAATTGATTGGCTCAACTGACCGCTCACTGAGCTCAACTGACCGCCAAATAACTTCAACCGACCTTTGATTTGCTCAACTGCCTGCCCACTTAGCTTAACTGACCATTGATTGGCTCAACTGCTCGCTCACCAAGCTTAACTGACCATTGATTGGCTCAACTCCTCGCCCACTGAGCTCAACTGACCGCCAAAAAACTTCAACCCACCTTTGAATTGCTAAACTGTCCGCCCACTAAGCTTAACTGACCATTGATTGGGTCCACTGATCGCCTATTAAGCTCAACTGACAATTGATTGACTCGACTGACCGCCCACTAAACTCAACCGATCTTTGATATGTTCAACTACTGCGCACTGAGCTCATCTGACCGCCAAAGTATTTCAACCGCCCTTTGATTTGCTCAACTGCAGCCCACTAAGCTTAACTGATCATTGATTGGCTCAACTGACCGCCCACTAAGCTCAATCGACCTTTGATGTTCTCAATTACTGCCCACTGAGCTCAAGTGACAATTTATTGTCTCATTTGACCGCCAACTGAGCTCAACTGACCGCCAAATAACTTCAACCAAACATTGATTGACACGACTGACCGCCCACTAAGCTCAACCAACTTTGAATTGGCTTGACTGACCGCCCACGAAGCTCAACTGATCTTAGATTTGTCTCAACTGACCAACCACTAAGCTCTACTGACCATTGATTGGCTCAAGTTACACCCCACTAAGCTCAACTGAGCATTGATTGGCTCAACTGCCCGCCCACTGAGCTCAACTGACCGCCAAATAAGTTCAACCGACCTTTGATTTGCTCAACTGCCCGCCCAGTAAGCTTAACTGAACATTGATTGGCTCAACTACCCACCCACTAAGCTCAACCGAACTTTGATATGCTTAACTGCTGCCCACTGAGCTCAACTGAAAATTGATTGGCTCAACTGACCGCCCACTGAGCTCAACTGGCCATTGATTGGCTCGACTGACCGCCCACTAAGCTCAACCGACCTTTAATATGATTAACTATTGCGCACTGAGCTCAACTGACAATTGATTGGCTCAACTGACCGCCCACTGAACTCAACTGACCGCCAAATAACTTCAACCGAACTTTGATTATCTCAACTGCCCGCCCACTAAGCTTAACTGACCATTGATTGGCTCAACTGACCGTCCACTGAGCTCAACTGACCGCCAAATAACTTCAACCCATCATTGATTGGCACAAAAGACCGCCCACTAAGCTCAACGGACCATCGATTTTCTCAACTGTCCGCCCAGTAAGCTCAATTGACCGTTGATTGGCTCGACTGACCGTCCACTACGCTCAACATAACATTGATTGACACAACTGACCGCCCACTAAGCTCAACCAACTTTTAATTGGCTTGACTGACCGCCTACGAAGCTCAACCGATCTTTGATTTGCCTCAACTGACAGCCCACTAAGCTTAACTGACCATTGATTGGCTCAAGTGACACCCAACTAAGCTCAACTGACCATTGATTTGCTCAACTGACCGTCCACTAAGCTCAACTGACAATTGATTGGCTCAACTGACCGCTCACTGAGCTCAACTGACCGCCAAATAACTTAAATCGACCTTTGATTTGCTCAACTGCCCGCCCACTAAGCTCAACTGACCGCCAAATAACTTCAACCGAACTTTGATCTGCTCAACTGCCCGCCCACTAAGCTTAACTGGCCATTGATTGGCTCAACATAACATTGATTGGCACGACTGAACGCATACTAAGCTGAACCGATCTTTGATTTGCCCCAACTGACCGCCCACTAAGCTCAACTGACCATTGCTTGGCTCAACTGTCCGCCCACTAAGCTTAACTGACCATTGATTGGCTCAACTCCCCACCCACTGAGCTCAACTGACCGCCAAATAACTTCAACCCACCTTTGATTATCTCAACTGACAGCCTACTAAGCTTAACTGATCATTGATTGGCTCAACTGCCCACCCACTAAGCTCAACTAACCATTGATTGGCTCTACTGACCGCCCACTAAGTTCAACTTACCATTGATTGACACGACTGACCGTCCACTAAGCTCAACCAACTTTTAATTGGCTTGACTCACCGCCCACTAAACTCAACCGACATTTGGTTGGCTCGACTTACTGCCCAAAGAGTTTAACAAACTTTTAATTGGCCGTAGTGACTGCCCACTAATCTGAACCGGTCTTTGATTTGCCCCAACTGATCGCCCACTAAGCTCAACTGACCATTGACTGGCTTATCTGCCCGCATACTGAGCTCAACTGTCCGCCAAATAACTTCAACCGACCTTTGATTTGCTCAACTGCCCGCCCACTAAGCTTAACTGACCATTGATTGGCTCAAACGACCGCCCACTAAGCTCAACCAACATTATTTGGCTTGCCTCAGCGCCCACTAAACTCAACCGACATTTGGCTGGCTCGACTTACTGCCCAAAAAGCTCAACCAACTTTTAATTGGCTGTAGTGACCGCCCACTAAGCTGAACCGATCTTCGATTTGCCCCAACTGACCGCCCACTAAGCTTAACTGACCATTGATTGGCTTAACTGCCCACATACTGAGCTCAACTCTCCGCCAAATAACTTCAAACGACCTTTGATTTGCTCAACTGCCCGCCCACTAAGCTTAACTGACCATAGATTGGCTCAAGTGACCGCCCACTAAGCTCAACTGACCATTGATTGGCTCGACTGACCGCCCACTAAGTTCAACCGACATTTGATATGCTCAACTACTTCATCCTGAGCTCAACTGAAAATTGATTGGCTCAACTGATCGCCCACTGACCTCAACTGACCGGCAAATAACTTCAACCCATCATTGATTGGCACAAAAGACCGCCCACTAAGCTCAACGGACCATCGATTGGCTCAACTGTCCGCTCACTAAGCTCAATTGATCATTGATTGGCTCGACTGACCGCCCACTATGCTCAACATAACATTGGTTGATACGACTGACCTCCCACTAAGCTTAACCAACTTTTAATTGGCTTGACTGACCGCCTATGAAGTTCAACCGATCTTTGATTTGCCTCAACTAACAGCCCACTAAGCTTAACTGACCATTGATTGGCTCAAGTGACACCCCACTAAGCTCAACTGATCATTGATAGGCTCAACTGACCGCCCACTAAACTCAACTGAGCATTGATTGGCTCGACTGTCCGCCCACTAATCTCAACCGACCTTTGATAAGCTCAACTACTGCGCACTGAGCTCAACTCACAATTGATTGGCTCAACTGACCGCCCACTGTTCTCAACTGACCGCGAAAAAACTTCAACCGACCTTTGATTATCTCAACTGCCCGCCCACTAAGCTTAACTGACCATTGATTGGCTCAACTGACCGCCCACTATGCTCAACTGACCATTGATTGGCTCAACTGACCGCCCACTAAACTCAGCCGATCTTTATATGTTCAACTACTGCGCACTGAGCTCATCTGACCGCCAAAGTATTTCAACCGCCCTTTGATTTGCTCAACTGCCGCCCACTAAGCTTAACTGACCATTGATTGGCTCAACTGACCGCCCACTAAGCTCAATCGACCTTTGATGTTCTCAATTGCTGCCCACTGAGCTCAAGTGACAATTTATTGGCTCACTTGACCGCCAACTGAGCTCAACTGACCGCCAAATAAATTCAACCAATCATTGACTGGCACAACTGACCGCCCACTAAGCTCAACTGACCATTGATTGGCTCGACTACCGCCCACCAAGCTCAACATACCATCGATTGGCTCAACTGTCCGCCCACTAAGCTCAATTGACCATTGATTGGCTTGACTGACCGCCTACTAAGCTCAACATAACATTGATTGACACGACTGACCGCCCACTAAGCTCAACCAACTTTGAATTGGCTTGACTGACCGCCCACGAAGCTCAACTGATCTTTGATTTGCCTCAACTGACCGCCCACTAAGCTAAACTGATCATTGTTTGGCTTAAGTGACACCCCACTAAGCTCAACTGACCATTGATTGGCTCAACTGAACGCCCACTAAGCTCAACCGACCTTGGATTGGCTCAACTGCCCGCCCACTAAGCTCAACCGACCACTGATAGGCTCAAATGCCCGCCCATCTAAGCTCAACCGACCATTGATTGGCTCAAATGCCCGCCCATCTAAGCTCAACCGAACATTGATTGGCTCAACTGACAGCTCACTAAGCTCAACCGACCATTGATTGGCTCAACTGCCCGCCCACTAAGCTCAACCGACCATTGATTGACTCAACTGACCGCCCACTAAGCTCAACCGACCATTGATTGGCTCAACTGCCCGCCCACTAATTTCAACCGACCATTGATTGGCTCAACTGCCCGTCCAAGAAGCTCAACCGACCATTGATTGGCTCAACTGACCGCCCACTAAGCTCAACCGACCTTTGATTGGCTGAACTGACCGCCCACTAAGCTCAACTGACCATTGATTGGCACAACTGACCGCCCACTAAGCTCAACCGACCATTGATTTGCTCAACTGACCGCCCACTAAGCTCAACCGACAACTGATTGGCTTAATTGCCAGCACACTAAGCTCAACCGATCATTGATTGGCTCAACTGCCCGCCCACTAAGCTCAACCGACCATTGATTGGCTCAACTGCCCGCCCACTAAGCACAACCGACCATTGATTGACTCAACTGCCCGCCCACTAAGCTCAACCGACCTTGGACTGGATCAACTTCACGCCCATTAAGCTCAACCGAACATTCATTATCTCAACTACCAGCCCACTAAGCTCAAACGACCATTGATTGGCTCAACAGCCCGCCCACTAAGCTCAACAGATCATTTTTGGCTCAACTGCCCGCCCACTAAGCTCAACCGACCATTGATTGGCACAACTGCACGCCCATTAAGCTCAACCGACCATTCATTATCTCAACTACCCGCCCACTAAGTTTAACCGACCATTGATTGGCTCAACAGCCCGCCCACTAAGCTCAACAGATCATTTTTGGCTCAACTGCCCGCCCACTAAGCTCAACCGACAGTTGATTGGCTCAACTGCCCGCCCACTAAGATCAACCGACCATTGATTGGCTCAACTGCCCGCCCACTAAGGTCTACAGACCATTGATTGGCTCAACTGCCCGCCCACTAAGCTCAACCGATCTTTGATTGGCTCAACTGCCCGCCCACTATGCTCAACAGACCGTTTTTGGCTCAACTGCCCGCCCACTAAGCTCAACCGACAATTGATTGGCTCAACTGGACGCCCACTAAGCTCAACCGACCATTGATTGGCTCAACTGCCCGCCCACTAAGCGCAAGCGACCATTGATTGGCTCAACTACCCGCCCACTAAGCTCAACCGACCATTGATTGGCTCAACAGCCCGCCCACTAAGCTCAACAGACCATTGATTGGCTCAACTGCCCGCCCACTAAGCTTAACCGACCATTGATTGGCTCAACTGGACGCCCACTAAGCTCAACCGACCATTGATTGGCTCAACTGCCCGCCCACTGAGCTCAACAGACCGTTTTTGGCTCAACTGCCCGCCCACTAAGCTCAACCGACCATTGATTGGCTCAGCTGGCCGCCCACTAAGCTCAACCGACCATTGATTGGCTCAACTACCCGCCCACGAAGCTCAACCGACCATTGATTGGCTCAACTGGACGCCCACTAAGCTCAACCGATCATTGATTGGCTCAACTGCCCACCCACTAAGCTCAACCTAACATTGATTGGCTAAACTGCCCGCCCACTAATTTCAAAAAACCATTGATTGACTCAACTGCCCGCCCACTAAGCTCAACCGACCTTTGATTTGCTCAACTGATCGCCCACTAAGCTCAACCGACCTTTGATTGGATCAACTGACCGCCCACTAAGCTCAACCTACCATTGATTGACTCAACTGACCGCCCACTAAGCTCAACCGACCATTGAGTGGCTCCACTGACCGCCCACTAAGCTCAACCGACCATTGATTGGCTCGACTGACCGCCCACTAAGTTCAACCGACATTTGATATGCTCAACTACTTCATCCTGAGCTCAACTGAAAATTGATTGGCTCAACTGATCGCCCACTGACCTCAACTGACCGGCAAATGACTTCAACCCATCATTGATTGGCACAAAAGACCGCCCACTAAGCTCAACGGACCATCGATTGGCTCAACTGTCCGCTCACTAAGCTCAATCGATCATTGATTGGCTCGACTGACCGCCCACTATGCTCAACATAACATTGGTTGATACGACTGACCTCCCACTAAGCTTAACCAACTTTTAATTGGCTTGACTGACCGCCTATGAAGTTCAACCGATCTTTGATTTGCCTCAACTCACAGCCCACTAAGCTTAACTGACCATTGATTGGCTCAAGTGACACCCCACTAAGCTCAACTGATCATTGATAGGCTCAACTGACCGCCCACTAAACTCAACTGAGCATTGATTGGCTCGACTGTCCGCCCACTAATCTCAACCGACCTTTGATAAGCTCAACTACTGCGCACTGAGCTCAACTCACAATTGATTGGCTCAACTGACCGCCCACTGTTCTCAACTGACCGCGAAAAAACTTCAACCGACCTTTGATTATCTCAACTGCCCGCCCACTAAGCTTAACTGACCATTGATTGGCTCAACTGACCGCCCACTATGCTCAACTGACCATTGATTGGCTCAACTGACCGCCCACTAAACTCAGCCGATCTTTATATGTTCAACTACTGCGCACTGAGCTCATCTGACCGCCAAAGTATTTCAACCGCCCTTTGATTTGCTCAACTGCCGCCCACTAAGCTTAACTGACCATTGATTGGCTCAACTGACCGCCCACTAAGCTCAATCGACCTTTGATGTTCTCAATTGCTGCCCACTGAGCTCAAGTGACAATTTATTGGCTCACTTGACCGCCAACTGAGCTCAACTGACCGCCAAATAAATTCAACCAATCATTGACTGGCACAACTGACCGCCCACTAAGCTCAACTGACCATTGATTGGCTCGACTACCGCCCACCAAGCTCAACATACCATCGATTGGCTCAACTGTCCGCCCACTAAGCTCAATTGACCATTGATTGGCTTGACTGACCGCCTACTAAGCTCAACATAACATTGATTGACACGACTGACCGCCCACTAAGCTCAACCAACTTTGAATTGGCTTGACTGACCGCCCACGAAGCTCAACTGATCTTTGATTTGCCTCAACTGACCGCCCACTAAGCTAAACTGATCATTGTTTGGCTTAAGTGACACCCCACTAAGCTCAACTGACCATTGATTGGCTCAACTGAACGCCCACTAAGCTCAACCGACCTTGGATTGGCTCAACTGCCCGCCCACTAAGCTCAACCGACCACTGATAGGCTCAAATGCCCGCCCATCTAAGCTCAACCGACCATTGATTGGCTCAAATGCCCGCCCATCTAAGCTCAACCGAACATTGATTGGCTCAACTGACCGCTCACTAAGCTCAACCGACCATTGATTGGCTCAACTGCCTGCCCACTAAGCTCAACCGACCATTGATTGACTCAACTGACCGCCCACTAAGCTCAACCGACCATTGATTGGCTCAACTGCCCGCCCACTAATTTCAACCGACCATTGATTGGCTCAACTGCCCGTCCAAGAAGCTCAACCGACCATTGATTGGCTCAACTGACCGCCCACTAAGCTCAACCGACCTTTGATTGGCTGAACTGACCGCCCACTAAGCTCAACTGACCATTGATTGGCACAACTGACCGCCCACTAAGCTCAACCGACCATTGATTTGCTCAACTGACCGCCCACTAAGCTCAACCGACAACTGATTGGCTTAATTGCCAGCACACTAAGCTCAACCGATCATTGATTGGCTCAACTGCCCGCCCACTAAGCTCAACCGACCATTGATTGGCTCAACTGCCCGCCCACTAAGCACAACCGACCATTGATTGACTCAACTGCCCGCCCACTAAGCTCAACCGACCTTGGACTGGATCAACTTCACGCCCATTAAGCTCAACCGAACATTCATTATCTCAACTACCAGCCCACTAAGCTCAAACGACCATTGCTTGGCTCAACAGCCCGCCCACTAAGCTCAACAGATCATTTTTGGCTCAACTGCCCGCCCACTAAGCTCAACCGACCATTGATTGGCACAACTGCACGCCCATTAAGCTCAACCGACCATTCATTATCTCAACTACCCGCCCACTAAGTTTAACCGACCATTGATTGGCTCAACAGCCCGCCCACTAAGCTCAACAGATCATTTTTGGCTCAACTGCCCGCCCACTAAGCTCAACCGACAGTTGATTGGCTCAACTGCCCGCCCACTAAGATCAACCGACCATTGATTGGCTCAACTGCCCGCCCACTAAGGTCTACAGACCATTGATTGGCTCAACTGCCCGCCCACTAAGCTCAACCGATCTTTGATTGGCTCAACTGCCCGCCCACTATGCTCAACAGACCGTTTTTGGCTCAACTGCCCGCCCACTAAGCTCAACCGACAATTGATTGGCTCAACTGGACGCCCACTAAGCTCAACCGACCATTGATTGGCTCAACTGCCCGCCCACTAAGCGCAACCGACCATTGATTGGCTCAACTACCCGCCCACTAAGCTCAACCGACCATTGATTGGCTCAACAGCCCGCCCACTAAGCTCAACAGACCATTGATTGGCTCAACTGCCCGCCCACTAAGCTTAACCGACCATTGATTGGCTCAACTGGACGCCCACTAAGCTCAACCGACCATTGATTGGCTCAACTGCCCGCCCACTGAGCTCAACAGACCGTTTTTGGCTCAACTGCCCGCCCACTAAGCTCAACCGACCATTGATTGGCTCAGCTGGCCGCCCACTAAGCTCAACCGACCATTGATTGGCTCAACTACCCGCCCACGAAGCTCAACCGACCATTGATTGGCTCAACTGGACGCCCACTAAGCTCAACCGATCATTGATTGGCTCAACTGCCCACCCACTAAGCTCAACCTAACATTGATTGGCTAAACAGCCCGCCCACTAATTTCAAAAAACCATTGATTGACTCAACTGCCCGCCCACTAAGCTCAACCGACCTTTGATTTGCTCAACTGATCGCCCACTAAGCTCAACCGACCTTTGATTGGATCAACTGACCGCCCACTAAGCTCAACCTACCATTGATTGACTCAACTGACCGCCCACTAAGCTCAACCGACCATTGAGTGGCTCCACTGACCGCCCACTAAGCTCAACCGACCATTGATTGGCTCAACTGCACGCCAACGAAGCTCAACCGACCATTGATTGGCTCAACTGCCCGCCCACTAAGCTCAACCGACCTTTGATTTGCTCAACTGCCCGCCAACTAAGCTCAACCGACCATTGATTGGCTCAACTGCCCGCCCACTAAGCTCAAGCGACAATTGATTGGCTCAGCTGGACGCCCACTAATCTCAACCGACCATTGATTGGCTCAACTGCCCGCCCACTAAGCTCAACCGATCATTGATTGGCTCAACTGCCCGCCCACTAAGCTCAACCGACCATTGATTGGCTCAACTATCCGCCCACTAAGCTCAACCGACCTTGGATTGGCTCAACTGCCCGCCCACTAAGGTCAACCGACCATTGATTGGCTCAACTGCCCTTCCACTAAGCTCAACCGACCATTGATTGGCTCAACTGCCCGCCCACTATGCTCAACCGACCATTGTTTGGCTCAACTGCCCGCCCACTCAGGTCAACCGACCATTGATTGGCTCAACTGCCCTTCCACTAAGCTCAACCGACCATTGATTGGCTCAACTGCCCGCCCACTATGCTCAACCGACCATTGTTTGGCTCAACTGCCCGCCCACTAAGCTCAACTGACCGCCAAATAACTTCAACCGAACTTTGATCTGCTCAACTGCCCGCCCACTAAGCTAAACTGGCCATTGATTGGCTCAACATAACATTGATTGACACGACTGACCGCATACTAAGCTGAACCGATCTTTGATTTGCCCCAACTGACCGCCCACTAAGTTCAACTGACCATTGCTTGGCTCATCTGCCCGCATACTGAGCTCAACTGTCCGCCAAATAACTTCAAACGACCTTTGATTTACTCAACTGCCCGCCCACTAAGCTTAACTGACCATTGATTGGCTCAACTGACCGCCCACGAAGCTCAATCGACCTTTGATATTCTCAATTGCTGCCCACTGAGCTCAAGTGACAATTTATTGGCTCACTTGACCGCCAACTGAGCTCAACTGACCGCCAAATAAATTCAACCAATCATTGACTGGCACAACTGACCGCCCACTAAGCTCAACTGACCATTGATTGGCTCGACTACCGCCCACCAAGCTCAACATACCATCGATTGGCTCAACTGTCCGCCCACTAAGCTCAATTGACCATTGATTGGCTTGACTGACCGCCTACTAAGCTCAACATAACATTGATTGACACGACTGACCGCCCACTAAGCTCAACCAACTTTGAATTGGCTTGACTGACCGCCCACGAAGCTCAACTGATCTTTGATTTGCCTCAACTGACCGCCCACTAAGCTAAACTGATCATTGTTTGGCTTAAGTGACACCCCACTAAGCTCAACTGACCATTGATTGGCTCAACTGAACGCCCACTAAGCTCAACCGACCTTGGATTGGATCAACTGCACGCCCACTAAGCTCAACCGACCTTGGATTGGCTCAACTGCCCGCCCACTAAGCTCAACCGACCACTGATAGGCTCAAATGCCCGCCCATCTAAGCTCAACCGACCATTGATTGGCTCAAATGCCCGCCCATCTAAGTTCAACCGAACATTGATTGGCTCAACTGACCGCTCACTAAGCTCAACCGACCATTGATTGGCTCAACTGCCCGCCCACTAAGCTCAACCGACCATTGATTGACTCAACTGACCGCCCACTAAGCTCAACCGACCATTGATTGGCTCAACTGCCCGCCAACTGATTTCAACCGACCATTGATTGGCTCAACTGCCCGTCCAAGAAGCTCAACCGACCATTGATTGGCTCAACTGACCGCCCACTAAGCTCAACCGACCTTTGATTGGCTGAACTGACCGCCCACTAAGCTCAACCGACCATTGATTGGCACAACTGACCGCCCACTAAGCTCAACCGACCATTGATTTGCTCAACTGACCGCCCACTAAGCTCAACCGACAACTGATTGGCTTAATTGCCAGCACACTAAGCTCAACCGATCATTGATTGGCTCAACTGCCCGCCCACTAAGCTCAACCGACCATTGAATGGCTCAACTGCCCGCCCACTAAGCTCAACCGACCTTGGACTGGATCAACTGCACGCCCATTAAGCTCAACCGAACATTCATTATCTCAACTACCAGCCCACTAAGCTCAAACGACCATTGATTGGCTCAACAGCCCGCCCACTAAGCTCAACAGATCATTTTTGGCTCAACTGCCCGCCCACTAAGCTCAACCGACCATTGATTGGCACAACTGCACGCCCATTAAGCTCAACCGACCATTCATTATCTCAACTACCCGGCCACTAAGTTTAACCGACCATTGATTGGCTCAACAGCCCGCCCACTAAGCTCAACAGATCATTTTTGGCTCAACTGCCCGCCCACTAAGCTCAACCGACAGTTGATTGGCTCAACTGGACGCCCACTAAGCTCAACCGACCATTGATTGGCTCAACTGCCCGCCCACTAAGATCAACCGACCATTGATTGGCTCAACTGCCCGCCCACTAAGGTCTACAGACCATTGATTGGCTCAACTGCCCGCCCACTAAGCTCAACCGATCTTTGATTGGCTCAACTGCCCGCCCACTATGCTCAACAGACCGTTTTTGGCTCAACTGCCCGCCCACTAAGCTCAACCGACAATTGATTTGCTCAACTGGACGCCCACTAAGCTCAACCGACCATTGATTGGCTCAACTGCCCGCCCACTAAGCTCAACCGACCATTGATTGGCTCAACAGCCCGCCCACTAAGCTCAACAGACCATTGATTGGCTCAACTGCCCGCCCACTAAGCTCAACCGACCATTGATTGGCTCAACTGGACGCCCACTAAGCTCAACCGACCATTGATTGGCTCAACTGCCCGCCCACTGAGCTCAACAGACCGTTTTTGGCTCAACTGCCCGCCCACTAAGCACAACCGACCATTGATTGGCTCAGCTGGCCGCCCACTAAGCTCAACCGACCATTGATTGGCTCAACTACCCGCCCACGAAGCTCAACCGACCATTGATTGGCTCAACTGGACGCCCACTAAGCTCAACCGATCATTGATTGGCTCAACTGCCCACCCACTAAGCTCAACCTAACATTGATTGGCTAAACTGCCCGCCCACTAATTTCAAAAAACCATTGATTGACTCAACTGCCCGCCCACTAAGCTCAACCGACCTTTGATTTGCTCAACTGATCGCCCACTAAGCTCAACCGACCTTTGATTGGATCAACTGACCGCCCACTAAGCTCAACCTACCATTGATTGACTCAACTGACCGCCCACTAAGCTCAACCGACCATTGAGTGGCTCCACTGACCGCCCACTAAGCTCAACCGACCATTGATTGGCTCAACTGCACGCCAACGAAGCTCAACCGACCATTGATTGGCTCAACTGCCCGCCCACTAAGCTCAACCGACCTTTGATTTGCTCAACTGATCGCCCACTAAGCTCAACCGACCATTGATTGGCTCCACTGACCGCCCACTAAGCTCAACCGATCATTGATTGGCTTAACTGCCCGCCAACTAAGCTCAACCGACCATTGATTGGCTCAACTGCCCGCCCACTAAGCTCAAGCGACAATTGATTGGCTCAGCTGGACGCCCACTAAGCTCAACCGACCATTGATTGGCTCAACTGCCCGCCCACTAAGCTCAACCGATCATTGATTGGCTCAACTGCCCGCCCACTAAGCTCAACCGACCATTGATTGGCTCAACTATCCGCCCACTAAGCTCAACCGACCTTGGATTGGCTCAACTGCCCGCCCACTAAGGTCAACCGACCATTGATTGGCTCAACTGCCCTTCCACTAAGCTCAACAGACCATTGATTGGCTCAACTGCCCGCCCACTATGCTCAACCGACCATTGTTTGGCTCAACTGCCTGCCCAC
>NW_026558273.1:0-17097 GCF_026930045.1 Uloborus diversus
AAATAAATTTGAATGTTATGCCGTGATACGCAAAAATACGCTACAAAACCTCGAACAATTTAGAAAACCATACTCTACGCGCACATATAATTTTAAACACTTGTTAACCGCTATATTTCCCCCCAAAAGTTGTTATTGACGGCGAGTGAAAAGTGGTGTAAGTTTCAAAACGCTGCGTTTCATATCTCGGTGAATATTGGTCGTACTAATGTCAAACTTTTTGTGTAGGAATTATTTTTCAATGGCGATTATTTCCCTAAATATAAGTTAGGGGACCTGGGACCCGTATAAAAAGTTAAATTTTGTATTTTTTGACTCATTTTTATTTTTTCTTCAAAATTTTCAATACCTTAACTCGGCATCTGATTTTGAACATTTTTGCAGTTGGAAGTATGCATCTAGGACTAACGGTTGCGAAAATAAAGGTCTTGCAGGTTAAAACGGAACACCCTGTAGATGGAGAACCTTGTTAGAGTTTCTAACTTACAAAGATGTCATATGTACAGTTGGGCTGTCCAAAATTTTTTTTTCAGCTAGAGTCCCGGACACCCCCTATTTATTTTAGACTTACTATTAGTATTATGCTGTAAAAGTTTTATCTTCTGACTCAAATTTTAAAACGGTGCTCAATGAACCCTCAACTTAACGTAAGCCGTCGTATAGAAAATGCCACAAATTTAGAAACATTTAATTTCCCTAGCTGCTTTTTTGTAAATAATTATTTTATTGCAATGTATATGCAATGCATATTACTAGTGTATATTATAATATGTAGCATTGATTTTTTCAGTTCAATGTAGTTTTTTTAACCCCCCTCCCCATAATGATGAAGATTGGGGGAGGGAGTGTAGCACCATCTTTCAGTTGAAATAGGAAGCTAAAATTCATCCAGTATATTGCTATCCACTAGTCTAAAAATATTAAAGGAGTGTCCTAGTCTCTAGGAGAAACTTTTTTTTTTTTTTGCATGTAATTTTGAACCACCCTAATGTACAGGTAGATATTTTCTGAAGGATGAATAATTTAGATATTAAAATGTACGCATGAAGAAAGCTATGACATGCAATAGCATGCGCATCCCAAAAATATAGTCAAGCAGTTGACTATCATAAGTATCACTCCTTGAAAGAAATATTCTTGAAATGTAACACACCTCTAAGCATTGAACTATTCATCCGATTTTTTTTCTTAATTTTGCAATAACAATTGGAATATGGGGTTTGCTTGTGGAAAGTAAAATTTTCAAAATTTTAACCTCCCTCATATATTTACACTGGTATGCAAAAATTAAGGACGAAGTCGAAAAATTAGCATATCAGCTGAACGAAGAGGCAGAGCGGACAGAAAGACCAATCAGGAGATTAAGTAAGGTGATGGTACGGTCTGAGTAGTATAAAGCATGTTGTCGGTGTAAGATCAGCATTTCTGGCAAAGAGATTGCACGCCGCACAGTGGAGTATTTGACTGAAAATCCTGGCCAAAAGTCCAAAATTAAAAATTTACCCGATTTTTATGAAAATTTATTCCATGATAGTTGACTAACTGGTGCATCGATCGGCACCTGTTTTGGAAACTTGAGTCACATACAATTGCTCATAGCCTCAGTGAAAGATGAGATTTCTATAAGAATTTTCGCTTTTTTGTTACGTTTCAGCTTAATTATTACGTTTCAATGAAGATTTTTTTGTGGCTTTCTAAATGAATGGAATTGAACCAAACCAATTTTACGGTATAAAGAAATGTCAGGGCTTAGTGCTAATTATAAATCAAAGTAAATATTTTTATTTTCTTTTAGTGAAAAAAATAAAGAAAACTTGGTACGTGAGATTTTTAAAGGCTTTTCGCCTTAATTTATAACTAGAGAAAGCTTTTTAAATGGGTGTCGGGCTTGGTCGGGCTGTTTTGAAAGTTGCATCGTATTTGGCAAAGTCTCTAGTGCTAATTTCAGCAAAAAAATCTTCCGCCTACAACTGCCCTTTTTTAAAATGATTTTTTAAAAAAAAAGTGCATAATCCGATCTTTTTGTGACAAGTCAAGATTTTAAACTGAATTTACCTACAAAGATTTAATAAATTTGCAAAAACGTTATCATAAGTACTACTGAATGAAAAGATCGACATATTTGAGCGCACAAACAACAATGAAATTTCAGACACGAGTTTCATGGTTATGAGAAACCGCTTCATCAATGTGTAAAGATATAAGTTATGGAATGAGAATCATCCAATTAATTTCGAAAACGCTTACCTTTATGCATCGCTAAAGAGATTCACTGCACCCCTAAAACATGTGTTTGCGTTCAGCTATGTCAATTTTCTCATGTACGTTAATGAGTTAATAAATTAAATTATTTTGTGATCTCGCTAAGAAAATTTGCTCTTCCTTAAAATTGAGATAGATTTTAGATAAAATAAATAAATATTTATATTTTTTCAGATCATTGCTGCAAATAATGTGCCGGGGGAGGGGGACTTTCCCCCCTATACGTAGCAAAAGGGGGGAAATACCCCCCCCCCCCCACACACACTTGCTAGCGTTAGGAGACAATTGTAATTGTCTCCTAACGTTCCTACGCTAGCGAGCTATCCATATTTAAGACATTTTACCTACTCATTGTGAAATTAAAGTTATATAAAATTTTAGTTCCAAATTTGTTTGTACAATTTTTAGCGGGACACATCACACGATGTAAAACTAAGGATCGACCCAAGGTACGAGTACAATATATACAATTCAAAAACAAAGAGCTTTTGAATATCCATTTTCGAGTGTTTTTACAGTTATAATATCCTAGTTCATTCATTTATTTATTTATTTTTTCAATAGAAAAAAAGGTTCTTTGTAACCCCGAAACCCTTGTCTTTAATTCTTTTTGTGCATGATTAACTCAAGGTTTTAATAATTGAAACCAAACGAAAAGAATAAAATTGATTATTTTTTTGGTTTCAAATTAGTGTTTTGTACAGAATACTAGAATTTTTTTAACCGCTTTTTGCTCTTTTCCCCCCTCGAACAGTGCACTTAATTACATATCTTCAAAGGAAAACAGCAATTCGCATCGAACATGTTTACTTATCACTTGTCTAAGCTTTATTGGCAAAGAGCCAACCGTGGCATTCATTTCGGATCGAGTGAAAATTATTGAAAATTTTTATTTCAACTCATTGAAAAAAAATTCATTATAAATCAGTGAAAGAACATAACTTCACCGTTTTCGCTGTAAATGAAGGTAAGGTGTTTATATTATTTCCTTAAAAAGTTTCAGAGCCATAACATTATTAGAATATTGGATGCAAGAATTTTAGTTTACATGGATTGAATAATTGAAAAAAGTCGAAAAAGTGACCTCCCTTTGTAAATTCTTAGAAATTCGGTTAATTACGTTAGATCTTCAAACAAACCATAATCTTGAAGAAAATTATTTTTCCTATCTAGTGATGCATTGGGTTTTTTTCTACGTTTACTAGGATCGTTTTTACGGTCGTAAACATGCAAAAGTCTAAACCGTGGATAAAATATCAAATATTTCATTTTCTAATTCAAATTTTAAAAATCGAGTTTCAAATTGTCACATTAGACATTTCAGACAACTTGTATACCAAGTTTCATGTCTATAAGTGGGATAGCTTCGCCGTACAGCGCACAAAGCACACAAGGCTGTCGCCTTCAGAAGGGTGAAAATTTCAAACTAGTTTTGGCCAGGATTTTCAGTCAAATACTCCACTGTGCGCCGTATAGCAGTTAAAATCACATCGAGTTGCTGCCTCAGCGAGAAATGGCGAATAATCAATCTGTTAGACGACATCTGGATGCTTTTACCCGAGGTCGAATCATTGGGAAGTTGGAGGAAGGCCGCAGTGTGACAAGTGTGGTTGCAGAGTTTGGAATTGCTCACAGCATCGTTTCACGACTTTGGAGACAATTTCAAACTACAGGAATATTTATCCGGGGGTTCAGTAGTGGTCGTCCACGAGGAACCACACCCGCAGATGACCGGTATATTGTCTTACAGGCCAGAAGAAACAGGCGGCAGACAGCGGGAGAAATCGCTAGACACACGACACAGGCGACTGGACGACCGATATAGCGTTTTACCGTGGCCAGAAGACTGCACGGTGGTGGTCTGTTTGCACGACGCCCTATACGGTGTGTACCTCTAACGCCTGCCCATCGGAGAAGGCGTCCTCTGTGGTGCCGGGAACACCGGAATTGGAGAGACAATGAATGGGGACGAGTACTCTTTACAGATGAGAGCAGATTCAGTCTGAGTAGTGATTCTCATCGCATATTCATCTGGAGAGAGCGGGGATGCCGCATTCATCCCTCGAACATCATTGAAAGGGACAAGTATGGAGGTCGCGGTGTTCTCGTTTGGGGAGGCATCATGCTTGGTAGACGTACAGACTTTCACATCTTCGACCCAGGTTCAGTCAACGGGACCCATTATTGTAACGAGATTCTTCTTCCATAATTGCGTCTTTTTAGAGGCGCTATGGGTCCGCAGTTCCTTTTCATGGACGACAATGCACCATGTCATCGCACAGTAGCTGCCGAGCAGCTCTTAGAGAGTGAGGATATTGAACGTATGGATTGGCCGGTACGATCTCCGGATCTCAGTCCCATCGAGAATGAATGGGATTTTCTAGGCAGACGCTTGGCAGCTAGTACCTTACCACCAGTAACGATTCGGGAGCTTCGATTGGTGCTGCAAGACGAATGGGCAGCAATGCCTCAACAACTCATTGACACCCTCATTCTCAGCACGGGCAGACGTTGTGAAACCTGCCTAGCAGTCGGGGGAGATCATATCCCCTACTAAAGACCGGATGTTTCTTGCTGGACACCCATCACAGGGATGTTTCGGCCTTCAGTCCATGCTACTTTTTCAATAAAGCTTCTTTTTATCCCTCTGATTTCTCTTTTAGTAAGTGTTGCTTACATTACACATGTCCTTACGTATTGAGGATCTTACGATATTAAATGTGTTGATTTGGAAAGCTTTTGTACATAGTTATATTGAAAAAACCGTCTCGTCCTTAATTTTCGCACACCAGTGTGTGTGTGTGTGTATATATATATATATATATATTATATATACACACTTCAACAGGGGGGGGGGTGAGGTGCGTCCGCCTTGTCTAGTGGTCAGAGGAGTCTGACTGCGGTGAGGTGGTCCCGGGTTCGAATTTCGGCTCGGGCATGGATGTACTTTGTACTTTCCCTCTTCTGTTCATGTCCTTCCTTTGTGTGAACGTGTTGTTGTGCTGTGAATGGTTGCTTACCCTATAAATTGGTTTTTGTGGTATGTGTTTAATGTGGAAGTCGGACTTTACACCAAATTACGGTACAATTGGAAAAGTGGAGCAGTGCACCCAAAATTGCCAGCCTAGCTGCCACAAGACAACAATACATCAGGGGTGCATTGGTGACTTATGTCACGCACTTAACCATTTCACCAAAATTCCCTTTATTAATTCGAAACCGAAAGAGTAAAATAATTCTTTATAAGCGAAATAATCACTTTTGAACTTCAACTGCCACCCTTATCTACACATATATTATGCTTACGGGCTCATTTTGCAGCCTAGAGAAGCTGAAATGGTTAGACACATCAGCTTGAGGTCTTCTACCAGGACCTAGTTTGCCATCGTCTACGTAGAGACAACAAAAATGGCCTAACTCTTAAGATTTAAACTAAAAGTATTTCTCGCAGTGTGCAAATATGGCAAAAAATTGACTTCTTACGAACTCAGGTTTATTGCTGTAAAAGCGCTTACTTTCGCGTTCCCGTTGTAATCGCGAAAATTTAGACCTCCTTCGCACTAGACAACTTAGTTGAATGAACTTTCGAGCGGGCGGTTATCAGGATGTGTAGTCATGTGGAAAAATAAAGGAATAGGCCGGCATCCTTCAAACGACGGTAAACTCGTCAGGCACATGGGCCGCTACCATTCTCATCCTGATGAGTTGTGTCAACGTTTTAGTAGATTCAACTCATCGGGACATTGGCAAGTGTTCGCTCTACGCACGAGTACACTAGTTGACTCAACTTGGTTCAGTTTAACAGCGTTGTGAAGCTGCTGCTCAAGTAAATTTGGCTTATAAGAAGAAAAGTTGATTCAACTGAGTTAGTAGCCACGCGTGAAAACAAAAAATGCCAGTCAACTAGCTGACAGGCAGTTTTTTGGAAAAGTTGATTCAACTAACGGCCTTGTGTGCAGGAGGCACGCGAAATATTTTTCTATCAGTATTCCTTTTGTTCATATAAAATTCGCGAAATTTTCGGTTCGCGAAATCACCGATACCTTTATTTTAAAGAAGATTACGGTTATCAAAAATGGGTGCTAATATAATATTATGAAAATTCATATTTAACTGAGAAAAAATAGCGATTATTCAGCCATTTTCGTTGGTGCATCAGCAGCATTTCATCTCCATTTCATATGCTAAATTTGAACTTTTCAAACAGGTAAGTTTTTCTTAAAATTAGCAATGTGAATTAAAAAATAAAGTTCATTTTAACGCAAGAGTTGCTACATTATGTAAAGAAAGGTGGCATCAACACGAATAAGTGGTTCGTTAATCACTAGAGACCACCATTCATTGTCTTTGGGAGGGAAATATCCTATATTACTGGTTCTGAAAGAAGCATTTGTGTTGGTATGAATTTCTGAAAGTACTTCTGAGAAAACAGTTATCCTAGTGTAATACGAAAGTATAAAATCTCGAAGAGTAAACTTAGCATTTGAAAGAAGAATCAAACAAAAATAAAATACACATTTATTTCACTTCTAAACTTGAAAGGAACTTGTGTCTGATCTCCAAAGGGATCCTCGTTCAAACTCGTATCAGCATCTATCAAGTGTAATTCAAAACTTTATTTTGCTTCTAAGGAATGAGTAAACAAATACGGAGAGAAAAATATAGGCTTTGTGCTTGTTAGGATTCCTGGAAATTTAGCGAAATTGAATATTCAATACTCTAAATAAAACATTTTTATGAGACGCTTCGGTATTTATTTTCAGTGTAGGTCATTTATATTTAAAGAAGTCTTCTTTTGGAGTAAAATGAATACGTCGGTGATTTGAATGTATTGAATAAATATTTAAGCTCTTTAAGTGGACGGGTTGGAATGATAGTGGCATAAGTCAAAAAATTTACAAATTGAGATAAGGGTAGATTTGGGTTTCTCTTCCATTCTTCTATTAATTGCACTAATTTCATAAAAAATACTAAACTATACTGTCCAATAAGGGCACATCACATCGCACCCGAGGGTCCCCTGTTCTTATCACAGTAATGACTTACCCAGATTAGGGCCAATAAGAGCACACAAATTCTACTGCACTGATTGGTTTGTCAGCCCGCATTTTTTCCCCGAGCACTGTTAAAACTACAGGCTGCATATGGCACCTTTGAGGTGAAACGTTGTAGTACCAGTGACACCGCCTTAAGGGTGCGATTTGATGCCATATGGCACCCTTAGATTTTACAAAGGGTGCCACACGGAACCAAATGGCACCTCTAACTATGCCACAGGGAGCCAAAAGGCACTTTTAAAGAGGTGTCGCTGGTGCTACAACGCTTCACCCTATAAGGTGCCATATACAACTTGCAGTCTTAACAGTAAGGAGCATCATTCGCTCAAAACGGCCCTTGAATGTATTTAACTTTCTACCGCAAACCCACTGTAAATATAGTAGGAAGACAATGGTATAAGTTATTTCAAGTTACTTAAAAAAGTTACGTGTAGCTTCTCATACATGTTGATTAATAATACAGGGGTGTCCACCCCCTAAAAGCAAGGGCGCACCCCACTCAATACCGGTGACCCTCCTCCCAAAAACAAGACCCAAAACATGAGAAAAACCCCCTCAAAACAATCCCCCCTATAATTTTCAATGGCACAGTTTGCGCCATGATCCCCCTAGGTGGGCACCCCTGAATAATAAAAAAAGTATGCATGTTCAAATAGCAATCCTGCTCTTGAAATTAAAATTCAAGCAGTCCCAATATTTTTACATATGCTTTTACAAACCTTTCAATCACCCGTAACTCTCATAGGATGACTTACGAGACTCATCACGACGGAGCAAATCGATTTTAAAGCAACGGCAGTCTCTTCTTATTTTGAAAGATATCAATACAGAGCAGATTTAATGAACACAAGAATGTTATAGCTAGAGTAAAACTTGATAATTTACGTGTTTTTTTTAAATAAATGTTTTAATTTTTGTGTTACATCATGCTGCATATTGCATAATATTTGAGTTAGAGTTACAAAAACTATTTAATACATAAGAGGTCACATGTTTTCTCCCAATATTGATAGGATTTTACGATCGCTTCCTAAACTAAGCTACTTTCATTACTATGCAAAACAAAGACCAACAAAATAAAACATTTTGGTTTACAAAATATTGCTCCACGTACCACTCTCTCCCCCCCCCCCATTTTTTTAATTGGTGTTTTTTTAAAGTACTAACCATCCTTTCAGTAAAATACGTAACTGATTCTGAATTTCTCACGAATTTTTAATTTATTAAAATTTTTAAAATATTCTTCATCGTCTAGAAATATCTGCATTATAACTATAAAGGTCGTAATTATAACAATGCGAATGTTTCTCAAGAAAGGGAGTGAGAGAAAAAGAGAAATAGTTCGAAAAATGGAAAATATGAACAACATTTTACTAGCTTTTAGTTTTATACTATGAGGTAGTTATTCCAATTTAGAGGCTCTATTTAAGTAGAAAATATAAGACATTAAAAAAGTTCAACAAATAAATAAATAGAGCAAATGAATCAAACAGAAAAAGTTATACCATTCTCAGTTGTTAATGTCACTAACATTTTATTTCAGCGAGATGACGATCAGAAAAACAAAAATCAACTTTTGAAACATTTTGTTTCGCTATAAAATTGAGCAAAAGTTATGGAGTGTTGAAACAAAAGCACATTTAAGCTTCGATGTTCAAAATATAATCTCAAAAAATCAGACAAAACTTTACTCCTAGTTCTAAAATTCTGATAACAAAACTGTGAATACTTCTGAAGCAAACAAAGAAAAAGCGAGTAGTTTTTCCATAAATCATATTTTAGCCCCCTGAGGGAAAAGTTAGGTTACACCGTTATAGTAAAACAGAAGAGTAAAACGAGTAACCTACATCTGCGGGGGGTTAAAAATCAAGGAAGGAGAACGAGTGTCTTGGGGATACTTCTCTTTCACTCCTTTTCTAGATCAATGATTCTTGGTTCTTGTTTCGTTTCTCTGGCTCTTTGTTTTCTTCGCTTTTATTCGCGAAAGCGTTTAATGGTACTCAAGTTGCGAAGTACTTGAACCTCTTTCACTTTAATCAAGATCAACCTTTTCTTATGTACAGTCTCTACTTTTGCTTTAATAATTAGCATGCTTCAACCACAGACAAAGGGCTAAAATAGTTAAGTGAAGCTCTTGTAACACCAGGCTAAATTGAGATAGTACTCCATTTCCCCCTGAAGAAATTTGTTCTCCGCAAATCGGCAATAATATTAATCATTGCCGTAGGTTAGCAACTAGTCAATAATAACGAATGTTAAATTTCAACGAGATTATAATTATTAACAAGGTTACTAAGATCAAAGTCCTTGAACTTTTTTCACCTTAGCAAGTTCATTTTTTCATATGCAGCCCCTGCTTTTGCCAATTAGTATGCTTCAACCACAGACTAAGGATTAATTTCTTAGTGAAGCTCTTGTAACACTAGACTAAATATAGTACTCTATTTCCCTTTGAAGACATTTGAAGTGTTGACATAGGGAAAATAGTAAGTCACAAAAAGTAAATTTTACAGGGGAGGCAAAAAATGCTATGCCAAGTATTGTGTACTGCATGCAAGTGCTTTCTTCAGTTGCTCGTAGAAACTAAACCTTTTTGTTGATTGGTTTACAGTCCCCCCCCCCTTTCAAAAAAAAAAAAAAAACCCTTGAAATTTGTGGCTTACTGTCTTCCCAAGTCAGCTCTACTCAAAAAGGATGACAATGTTGATTCATTTCTTCAGAAAGTGCGCTTAACCATCCCACAAAAACACACACGCCACCCTCTTGTTCTTTCTGTGCCTGATTTCGGCATATCCTCAACAAAATTGTATATTTTAGTGAAGAAAATAGATTAATAAACAAAGTAAAAACTAAACAATTATCGAAATCCGATTTTTAAATGTTGCCAAAAACAATGAAAAATAATAGAAATTTTAAAGTTAATATCAATTATAAAAATCAGCAGACAATTTTCAAGGCAGAACTTAAGCAATGTGAATTACGCTTTTAAACTAGACTTGACTTAAACGGCGCATCAGCTTAAGCTTAGCCTTTTGGGTCGGATTTTTCAGTATTGCGGAGCATGGGTTACTAGAGCAAAGTTTCGGGTTTTGCCAAATTGGCCAAAATAATATTTTATTTAATAAGCAACTCACGTGCCGCTAATAATGGCTCGCAGTGAAAAATCACTAAACGCGATAACTTGCCAGAAAAAGCAACCACTCAAACACGCGCTCTGATCCAAAATGACTGATCTTAAGCTGATCCGTCGGCTCGTATATATTCGCAACTCCAACAAAATATAGGGGGCACTGCAGCCACTGTCTAATGGCGGATGAAAAAGGTAAAACAAACGTATGGTGTAGCGTAGAAAACGCTAAATAAACCTAGTAATTTTTGTTTGTATGCATGATTTTTTTTTTGCTTCATTCTTTTTAAATTAGTTTTTAAAGTCTTGTGGATATTCTGGCCCACGTAGAAAGAAATGAGAATTCAAGAAGCATTACTAACGTCAGAAATTAATGCAAATTACGTAGTTCAAGCAGCCATTTCCACGACGTTGATATTTATCAATTCTTGATGGAACTACATTTTCATTGTGGCCATAAGACTGACAAGAACATTAAATGCTAGATAATTTAATATGACATTATGAATTCTTACCAAAAGAAGATGATACTTCTTTGTTTTGTTTGGCTAGCGCTCATTGTTTTGCATTTGTAGCCGAGTTATTTTCTCAAACAGCCGAATCGGTTAATTTAAAATTTTTTTGTTTCGTATGTTTCTAATTTCTAAATTATGATTTAATTCTGTCATGCTATGCAAATCATCAACAAAATTGTCACGGATATATGATGGTATTTTCTTTTTTATTGATCTTCCATTATTTCTTTAAACTTATCGAATTCAGTAATCTTTCTACCATTTTAATCCACGAATGATAAAAAAATAAAAATGGTTTAACTGACATACGAAATCTCGCCAACTGTTTTTTGCTCGCACAATACTAAAACTATAACCCTAAACAAATTTTTAGCGGAACTGTTCAGCTCATTATGTAAGCAATAAAGTAAAGTTGACAATTCTCAGCTTTTGTTTTTGACATTCTAAACGTTCTTTCTCGATTAAACATTTTTCATTTCGTTCTACGATAATACAGTCAAGAAAATATTTTGCATACTGTCCATTCTAACTAAATGCTGCTTGCTGCAGTAAAATAAGGTTAGTTAAATTAATTATTTTTAAACTAGGCGGAGATGTAAGCCCTAATTCTTCTGCTAATGTTTTTAAATCCTTCTTTCGAGCTTAAGATTTAAAAAAAAAAAACCATATTTTTACGAATTCACGCAAAACAATAAAAATAAATTTAACTGGTATAACGTTATCCTCTTAAATATATATATATATATATATATATATATATATATATATATATATATATATATTAATATTAGGGTGTTCCAAGATATAATGGCGAAAAAAAAATTTGTGAAATCGAATACACATACCCTCCAAATTTTTTCCTTTTCACCTCAGAAACATGAGAAAAAAGTTTTATTGCAATAAAATAACGGGAACCCGTGCCGACTTGAGGTCAAAGTTGGACCTGATATCCTGTACGGCGACTACAGTGGAAAGATTGCTAACTGTATAACTCCTTACTGCACCTGACATCAATTTATTTAAAGCAGAAAATTACAACAATATTAGACTACAAGAACCATTACTGTACATATTTTTATTTCAATGTTTGCTTTTTGCAGTTAGGATAGAGCTTCCGGTGCTCTTGAACGCAACGTAACACAAATTGGTTTTGTTCCTCATCAGCTGTAAGCAAACCATTCAAGTCCTGCATCATTTTCACCGCTCTTTCAGTTGCGTCGATTACTGCTCTAAGCATTGAGACAGTCTTTTTCACATCAAAGAATAAAATATTATTGACCATACCATAAAAGCTGGATGAATTTTTGTAGGGGAGCTTTTGAGATAATAGGGTCCACATTTTCGTACACTTTTTCAAAAAGCACAAATCTTTGTTGGGTGCTTTGACTGCCAAAATGCATTGAAGCCATGGTTTCACGTATATTGTTACTACAAACAAGCAGACATCAAACAATGCTTCATTTTCCTTCGTATATAATTTTAGTTGTGAACTAAATAGTAATAGGTTTAGGGAGTAAATCGCTCTAGCCGTCCATCGAGCTTGGTGCATGGCTCCCGGTGGTCTTATTTTCAATTCATTTTCTATATCTCCATCTAAAAATATGATAGGCAGTTCTATCAACTCTTAATAGTAAATCCTGACCGTAATATTAGTGAGTTCAGCACGGTAAAAGTCGAGTAAATTTTCCAAGTTAGGGTACAGTTCGGAACAACTCCGCAGCTCCTCCATAGCACTGTATTTTAGTGGGATAGATAATTTCATATATATATATGATGGCGGCAAGCAAAGGAAAGCATTTCTCTATCAAATATATGCTCAATAATAGCGCGGTTTCGAATTCTTTGAATTGAAGATACCTATGGGAAATTTATCAATGTTTAACCCAAGTGCGTCAATAGTAGCTTCAAGAATAAACACATAATCTCGTATACTTAGACACCTGTCAAATGCAGCAACTGACATTGGAGCAATAAAATCGCTCTTCATTACATATTTACTTGTTCCAGGTTCTGATAATACTTGTTCCAGGTTCTGATGTACTTGTTCCAGTTCTAATGTACTTGTTCCAGGTACTGCTTTATATGTTTCAGGGAAATCTTCTGCATTAATATTTTCACTAGAGCTCGAAAAGGAATCTTCTTTCATGCCGCTGTTTTCTTCTTTGCTCAAAGTCGAGCCCTTTCCTCTTTGTCGGCCAGTTTTTTATCCACTCCACCTAACGTGATCACGTCGAAAGGGCTCTCTTTGGAGTTGCAAGAAAATCACATCTTCCTCTATTTTGATTAACCGAAGTGCATCAGCATGTTCAATATTGAATAAATTGTTTAAATTACTCTCAAATTCTTGTTGGCGCTGCCTGAATATTTCTTTCAGTTTTTTTGCATTTTTTTGTAAGTCTCTCCAAATTTGATACAGGTTTTTAAGTTTATTAACACAATTTAGCAACAATTTGGCGGGAATGCGTGCTTTTTCCCAAAAGATGATGCATTCGCGAATAGCAAGATTTGCACTTTCACTGATGGTTAAATTTACTTCTCGAACGTTATAAAACAAAACAGAGAGAACTTGTCCGTTAGAGGGAAGTTTCAAACCCATAATTAGGTGTTTTACGACTCCTATTAAAAATCTCTTTTTCCAAACTTTGCAATTCCATTCCCATGTTTCGTTCCCTATGGAACGACTAGATTGCGCTCGCTGACCGGAATGTATTCGTTCTGACACGTTTGACGGTTTGCAAATTGCCACGGATACGCACCCCCCCCCCCCCAACATATGTTTTTCTGTTGTCATTTGTTTTCTGTGCACTATTTACAGCTGCTTTGAGCTTTGCAAAGTATCGCGTCGCCAGCGTTCGCTTCCTTATGAATACACATGCTATTTACACGTTTAGGCCTTTAGGCGCAAGCCGGCACGGGTGCTTCAAATTGTATGAAATTTTTTTTTACAACGGTTTTGATATAAAAGGAAAAAAATGAGAGGGTATGCGTTTAAAAAAAACGACTTTCATTTTTTTGGGACACCCTAATATATATATATATATATATATATATATATATATATATATATATATATATATATATATATATATATATATATATATAAAGTAAATTAATTTGAATTCTGAAATTTTGAATTCAAATTATGTGTTTCGCAATCACGAGTTGCGACAGGACCCTACTCATTGGAGTTATTGTTTCTAGAAACGGTTCCTGTCCCCGCAAGCCTGCTCCTTCTCCTGGGCTGTTACGTGTGTATAGTTGTGTGTGTGTGTGTAAACCTGTTTGTATGCACGTAGGCATGTGTAAGAGCGTGCGTGCGTGCAGGACATAGACGCCACCGACCAGAAGGAGTCCGGAGGACAGTGCTCAGGACCAGAGGAGCCGCGCCTGCAGATGACGGTGGGCGGGAAATAAAATCAGCGTAACGTCAAGGACAGTCAAATGAGAACAATAAGCAATCGTGATAAAAAAAAAAAGCTTCGAACAGACGAGCATTTTTTTTTCGCATGCAAATGCGAAGTTTTTTAATCCAGAGTTTTCTCGTGGGTTACGCTTTCGTCATTTACGATAATCAATTTACTTTTTAGAAGAAAATAATGAAAACTAACATTATTTTGAGAAGCTCAAGAACGCCATCAAGGGACGAAACAATTTCTATTGCTGAAAGCAATCTAAGACACATCGAATGCGTTAATAAATACTCATAAACAAACTGGCTATGTTTACCAACAGACACACGTGGAACGCAATGTTTTACCTTTTTCTTTATTTTTGTAAATCACCGCAAGGTAGCGTATTCGAGCGCTGGAGTTGCGAATAGGGGCTTTAACTTAAATGAAAGAAATCTTCTAAAACCCTCATTATTTGAAAATTTAAAATGTCCAAATGCATGCTTGCTTAAGTTCAGCCTTGAAACTAATTTGTCAAATTTATTAACAAAACATCTTTATAATTGCAATTATTTTTCATTGTTTTTGGCAACAATTAAAAAGTAGAAGTATTTTAACTTTAAAGCTACTATTACTTTTCATTGCTTTTGGCAACAATTCAAAAAACAACTATGTCACTTCCGTCACACTAAAAGATTGCGGACTAAAATTTTTAAAGCCCTCGCATAAAAAGTTTTATTCAAAAGAAAATCCTACACGCTTCTTTTGACAGCTATTTTTCAAAACGCAAGATGTGTAAATATTTTTATCGCGAAACACGATTTTTTAAAACTAACATGGCTTAATTAATGTATGCTCTTTGATCTAAAAACTATGCGTAAGGGCTTTACATCCCTGTTTCATCATTAATCCAGCTTTAGTGCAGTGCAAACATAAAGCCAAAAAAAAGTAGGAAAGCTTATGAGATACACAGGTGAAAGATATCAACAGTTTGCTGTAAATAACATTTTAAAGTGTGTTTTGACCCTCTTCTTCACGCATACGTAAGTGTTCTCTTATTGTTATGCAAAACAGAAAACGGTTTTTCAACTTCTTTTTTAAAGACTTTTACGAACTTATATTTTTAAGGTAAAATCTTTTTCCTGGATATTATTTTGTTTGAGCTTGGTGAGTCAAAAAATGCAAAACCTGTCTTCCGAAAATGTTTTTTTTTTCACCTTTTTACTTGTAATGTATGAAAAAAAAAAAAAAAAAAAAAAAAAACCACATTTAAGCGCAAAAATTTTTTTTACTTGCTTTTTAAAATTAATAATGTTGAAAAAAAAAAAAGAGTTTAGTTAACGTGACGACATATGGTACCCCGGCAAGAAAAAAGATACAGCTGGGGGGAAAAATAATAAGGGGGGAAAAACAGCTTCGAAGAAAATCAAGGTTTTACGCAATAGTTGTTTTAAGTGATATAGTCTCAATTACAACACGCGCAAAAAAATTATAACGTGATGTTTAGAGGTTAGTTTTTTGTTGTCTAAATTAATATTGCATACTTAAAGCAGTGGCGTACCTAGCATGGGTAACACCCGAGGCGGTAATTTGTGTTGTCCAGCTTCCCCTCCTCCCCTCTACAAACGCAAAAAAGAAAGGTTTTAGTGTTCTTTGTTAACATGAAATTCATACAATGTTCAGAAACAACTAAACTACTACATACTTTTAGAACAAAATTTTAAGTCGGCAATGCACTAAATGACAAAAAGAAAAAAAAAAACACTTTTTATGATACTTGCCCTAGACGTCTATATGCAGGACCGTCGCGAAGTCGAAAAAGAAAGGTAGTGTATGAAATTGATCGCTCCTCAATTATTTTAAACACAGGAAAATAGAATGGGTTTCAGTTTTTTGGTTTAAGAGGAAGTCATTACTAGGTCTAAGTATTGACAACATGTTTCTAGTGCTGAGTAGAATAATAACTGTCTCGGGGTTTCTCCCTCGAAAAATTTTCAAATTTGTAGTCTCAACAATGCATTTTAGATGACTTTTGATAATGTTTGGGGAAAAGAGGTTCATTGTGATATAATAGAGTAAATATAATTTAAAATATCGGAGAAAACTTTCTGTATTTATAGCATTTATATTTTTCAAAACTTTCAACTCCACTTTTAGTGTCGCCCCCCCCCCCCACAGGTTATACGCGGGGCAGACAGTCCCCTCGCCCCCCGGTAGCGACGCCACTGCTTAAAGCTCAAAAATTTTCTCCCTAAATTATGAAATTTTAATGATGTATCAGTTTTGATTATATCGTTTTTACGCCACCACGCACCAGTTACGTAAGCTTATTTTGTGGGAGTTTTGTCGTTAGACAGAAGATTAAATTTAAATTTTAAATCATTTCGCGGTATTTGTGACTTAGGTGTCCGTAACAAAACTTGTTAAAAGGTTAAATTTTTTACATATATTGAAAAAGCACATTCCAAAGGACATAAATGTCATGTTTTTTTTTCCTTTATTTACTTCATATTATGCATGTAATCGTACTTGAAACATCAAAAATACAACTTTTATCGTTACGGACTCTACATTGAATTTTCCTTTAATAGTGACTTGAACTGAATTTCAAGTGAAAACCTGTGCTTGCGACAAATAAAGTATAGGATCATCTTTAATGCAGATAATAACTTTAATTGAAAAGTGTGTTCGTTAAAAAATAAGTTGCGAAAATGATAATTGTGGAGTCCGTAACAATGATCAGAAGA